>NW_017671123.1:169878-340799 GCF_001879085.1 Nicotiana attenuata
CCGCATAAGCGGCTGGATCATCGCAGAAGCGGTTTAGGGCAGAGTTTCCAGGCATCGCAGATGCGGAGGAAATTCCGCAGGAGCAGCCTCGCATCTGCGAGAAAATAGCCGCAGATGCGGCCGTTTGGCGTTTAGTTGGAACCGCAGAAGCGGTGGATAATCCGCATAAGCGGAACCGCATAAGCGGTTGACTGGACCGCAGAAGCGGATGTGGTCGTTTAGTGAGAGTCGTAGAAGCGGCTCACTTTCCGCATAAGCGGGACCGCAAAAGCGGTCCCTTGTCCGCAGAAGCGGAAATCCCTGGGCAGAAATAGAAATTTCGAGGGTTTGAGTTCATAAGTTACAAAAATCAATTGAGAGCTCGATTTAAGGCGATTCTGCCGGGGGGTTGAAGTGAAGATCACTGGGTAACGTTTCTTTGGTCCCTTCTTGTTATAGTTCATCATTATATAGTTAAATCCACCATTAGAATTCGTATTCAAGGTCAAAATTTTGGGAAAAATTGGAAGAAACTTCATAGACCTAATTATTGAGTTTTGAGTGGGCAATTGACCTCCGATTTGGGAGATTTTTATATGGTTAGACTCGTGAGAGTACGAGGGCTCTGAAAATGTGAAAATTATTTGATTCCGAGACGTTGGTCTGAGGGGCATTTTGGTCATTTTACCTATTTTTGCATCCTAGCTTTAAATTTAATAGTGGAATCAGTTGTTTGCAATATTACTTATGACATGTAATTGAATTGAATAGATTTGGGCCATTTGTAGTCGGATACTCGTGGCAAAAGTGTGATTTCGAGTTGATTTTGGTGCCGATTGGAGGTAAGTGGCTTGTCTAACCTTGTGTGGGGGACCTTTCCCCTTAGGATTTGTTATTTGTTGATTTGAGTGCCTTGTACGCGAGGTGACAGGCGTGTACTTGAGCCAATTGTTGGAAAACCCGATTTTCCTTAAGATATTGAGATTGAGTTCCTTCCATATTTGCTTTATTCTACTTGAAATTATAACTTGTGCTAGATTAGGAAAGCATGTTTAGTTGATTTAACTTGCCTAATTGCTTAAGCTGCCTTAACTGTACTACGTGAAGCATGCTAGATCAGTACTATCTGTTGCTTGTCTTTTTGTACTTCGTTTCCGTGTACCTTCTGGTTGTGATTGCGCATTTACATTTGGACTACGGATGTGGGATTCCGGTAGCTCCCCCTCTTGTTTGTTTACTTTGGGACTACGGGTTCGATTCCCGGTAGATCCCCCTGCACTTTTACTTTGGGACTGCGGGTTAGATTCCCGATAGAGCCCCCTGCACATTGACAGTTGGACTACGGGACGGTATCCTGGGAGATCCTCATTGTTACCATGGGCGTTGAGTTGTACTTATTCTGTGGTTGTTTCCGTTCTTGTGTATTTTGCTATTGTCTTGTTTAATCTGTCTTATTTCACTGCTGTATTTATTATTTCTGTCAGATTATTATACTGTTAATTATTGTTATTACTATATTTTATCTCAGTATGGCCCTGACCTTCCTCGTCACAATCCAACCGAGGTTAGGCTTGGCACTTACTGAGTACCGCTGTGGTGTACTCATGCCCTTCCTGCGCATGTGTTTTTTTTTCATGTGCAGATCATCCAGGTACCTCTACTCAGGCGCCCTATCAGTGAGGCAGGAGGACTACAGAGACTTCGAGGTAGATCTGCTGCGTCCGCAGACCGACGAGTCTCCCTCTTATTCTATCTTTAGTACTTAGTTTTTCCTTCTTTCGGTTGTTAGAAATTCTGGAGTTTGGAACCTTTACTATACACTTCTGTAGCCTGTGTTGCTCGTGAGTTTCCGGGTTTTGGGAATTGTTTTAGACTTGTGATATTGAGTTGTACTTGCCAAGCGGCATTCAGTACAGTTTCTTTTAGATATTTGATTTGATTTTGTCTATTTTTCCCCAATTAATATATTTCCGCAAATGTTAGGCTTACTTGGTCATGGGGACCAGGTGCCGTCATGACATGTTCACGATTGGTGAACTAGGGTCGTGACATTCCAGCATCACTTTGGTTCCTTTTATCCTCTGGCATATTTGAAAAACCAGAAATGATAATCTTTTCAACAACCTCCACAACCTCATTCACCCACCAACCATCCTCTTCCACGTTATCGAATTTCTCACCGTATCTCCTATAAAACCAACAATCCATTCTGCTCATGTCCAACATTAAATGGCACCCCCTTAAAGCTCCCTTTTTCAAACTTAACACCGATGGCTCCTTTAACCCTGAAACACTGCAAGCATCCGCCGGAGGAGTTATCCGAAATCACCAAGGACAGTGGATCAGAGGCTTCACTATGCTAATTATTTGCTCTACTGCTTTAGAATCTGAACTTCGAACTTTGATTCTGTCTTCCGGGTGAAGGTCCCCAGCTTGCAACTGACCTACTTCTCCTACCCTTAAAGAATGAAACCAATTCACAGGTACTTATCTCCATGATCCGCAATGGGAATGGTGTATACTCACATCTTGTTTTTGATTGCAGAACCTTACTCCACCAACTATAGACAGTCACACTTGACCACATCTATCGGGGGGAAAACGGTGTAGCAGACGCTCTAGCAAAACATGGCATGCTCCTAACTCCTTCTGAAGGCCAACTGCAGTGGAGTCCCATAAATTTTATGTCTCCCCCACCCTTTACTTTCGATGTTTCAATAAGGACCTTTCGGAAGTTACTGTACTACGATTGGTCCCCCTTTGTAATAATGTTACTGTTTAGCTTTTAATATAATTGTATCCTTATTAGCAAAAAAAAGACAGACATGGGGGAGGGGATCCTATGTCATTGCGTGTGTGTGTGTGTGTGTGTGTATTCTAAATTTTTTACTATCCCAACGGTATTATTAGTTCTTCATTCTCTGATTGTGATGAGCCTATTTGAATTTTTTTCTACGTCTTATATAAAAAGAAAAAATTCTATAAAAGTTTATAATCAAGTATAACTATGAAAGAATTTCAATGTCTTTACCCTAAAATTTGGATAACAGTTTAACTTATAATGTGGTTTTAAGGATATGTGCACCTAATACCATTTGATAAACGTAAAGATAAGTGATGAAAATTGACAATAATATAAAGCAAACCAGCATTTGGATAGAGCCCTTGAGCTCGGACACCCTCGAGCTAGTTATGCAAGAATAGTTAAAGACACAATAAGCTGATGAACAAGAAAGTAAGCTGAGAAATATTATATTGCTTTGATATTCGTGAATGTTAGGTCTCTACAAATGATGGGGACTCCTCTTTATATGGTAGGTGAATCCTAATTATGGTATAATTCTAATTACAGAAGAAAATACCATGATTATCCTAAACAACCGCCCTTGATTTGATCCGTTCCGGGATCTCCGCCGTGATTTTCGACTTGTTAGAGATGTTTCGCTTTTTCGTTACTGCGCTTTGCCTGAAGTTTGTCATATTCGATCCCGATCGCTACTGGCGTCGATCTCGACAGGCACCTCGATCCTCGAATTAACTACCTTGTCTTCGTGCTCTGGTCTAATCCACCACGAGGCTGACCCTCGACCCAATTCCGTGGTCTCGATCGAATAGCAAAATCGGGTAAGCCCGGTTTTAATCGTATACAAATAGTCCCCTCTTTTTTTGGAATGTAATGACAAGAAACGAATTGAGGCTTCCGAACTTGTTCTCGAATTTATCGTGACGTACGCGGCAGAGGTGATCGAAACATCCCATCGGTTCAATGTCCCAGGCATTTAAGGCACGTTAGTTGCTGGTCGACCATTATCACCCTTGAACCGTTGCCATGAAACCCTTAAATAGATCCCTTTTCAATTTTTTAACTTTGACCTTCAATTTCTTCCACTCTAATCTTCAGAAATCTTTGCATTTTCCAAGTTCTTCTTCTATAAATCATCAAGTTTCTTTGTTAAGCTCTTCTTAACACCAAATCTCCTACTCTCGGTTCTTACCCATTCTTAAAAAATGGCTAAGACTTCCAAAACTGTCCCTCATAAAGAAAATGCCTCTTCTTCAAAATCTGCCGGCGGCGTCGCCGCGGCGGAATATCCTTTCGCAGACTTCGTTCCGATGAAGTGTGAGATTGTCTCCGATTTCAAGGTGGAAAACACACCCTCGACACCGGGGCGATGTGAGCCCATGTCGAGGTACATGTGTACAATACTGCGCGTCTCCTCGAGAAGGTAAAAGAGGAGTGCAACTGGGTCGACAAGGATATTGTAGTGCCTAGCCCTAAAGAATCCATCACTACTTACAAGGAGGGGTATTTGAATGTCTACACCTACCCCTTCACAATATGTACCTTGGACCCTATCATCGTTGCCTTTTATAAGAGGTACGATGTCACTCTGGGCAAGATCCATCCATCATTTTGGACGATCGTTCTCCTCCTCCGATTCTCATGAGTAAGATCGAGGGGCATACTTTTACCCTCGATCATCTCATGCGCCTCTACGGCCCTTGGATTTATTGAGGAGGCATGATCAAGCTTTATCATCGAGCTACCAAACCCCTATTCTCGAGTATAGACAAGACCCGAGACCGAGGTTGGATGGGCAAGTTCGTGCGAATAAGGACCTCAAACCTCATCCCCGTCGGAGATATGTCGTTCCCCGAGAGGGGGAACATGGAACATAAGTGTTTTCTTGGCCTTCCGAGTACCTATTATTGCCATTCATGCTTTCTTCCTTTCCCCTCATCAATTTTTTTTTTTTATGTTGCAGCCAAGGGTGTTGTGCCGGAAGTGATCCCCGACCTGAGGCAATGGGTCGAGGGATTGGTGTCTCAAAAATTATACTCCGAGCGCGCCTAGATGGAGTTGTCGAGGGGCCGATGGGAGGCTCGAAACCACGATAATTTTCATTTTTCTTTGCAGAGTTTTCATTTGTACTTTATTTCCGTACCTATTCATTTTCTCATTTTGCAGGTCTTGAGAAGGATGTGCCGATGAGGCCCGCTTCTGCTGAAGAACTGGCGCTTCTTTCTACGTCTGCCCCAAAGCAGGGCAAGGAGAAGAAAAAAAAGAGGCTCCGAGCTCCTCAAGCGTGGAGAAGAAAAAACCAGCCAGAAGGCCCAGCAAACCAAACGGAGAGGTCATCCCCTTAACTCTGGAGTCCCTCCACCAGTTAGCAGATAATACCGAAGACGAGGATAAAGAAGAAGATTCCGGTTTGGTGCACCGTGTGTGGACTAACACTGAGGTTAAAAGAACCACTGAACAGGCAGGGGTCGAAGCTGCTTTGCCCCGGTCTACTGAGTCATCGAGAGTTGAAGATGCTTCACCTCAAGATAGAGAGGCCATCGAGGAGCCAGTTGAGACCGGGGCACAAACCAAACTCGAGGTTCCCCAGAATGAAGGTGATGCCTCCAAAGATCCCTTTGGGGCAATAGTGGTTGGGGATTCCTCCTCATTCCCTCCAGTCCCGGATTCGATGATTCGTGGCGCCCATGCTGCGGAGACTTATCATGGAGAGGGGGCCCAGGGGGAGGAAGACTTTTTTCGTGGCTATTTTGCCGACATAGAAGATGTCACTGACCAATCAGTTCCCGGCTCCCAGCGTTGATACAGACTGGAAATGGCCTCTTATCATCTCGATCCCGGAGGATACACAAGTTTTTTCTACCCCCATAGGGGTGGCAAGCTATCTTCGATGCCTGGTCACTGAGGAGGATCAAGCCAAAATGGATGTAGTGGATGTTGCCTGCTTGTTCAACGAGTCCCAGCATGCCCTGAATTGGGTAAGTTCAAGGGTCATTGTTTTTTCATGATTTTTGTCACGTAAATGTTCCTAACCTTAATTCTTTTCTTGAAGGCTTCGGTGTTGCACCACGAGGCCTTTTTTCGAGCCCTAGAGGAATGCAAGGTCGAGGTTCAAGGCCTTACTAAAAGGTGCAACACTTATAAGATTCTCAGTGAGAAGCTTCAGGCGGACCTGTTGGAGGCCCAGAACGCACATGAAGAGATGGCCGAGCAGGCATTCCAAATTCTTCATGATAGTGAGGACGAATCGGAAACGACTAACAAACCCATTCTGCAGGATCGACAGAGGCTCGAACAGATCAAAGGCTTTCAAGGGCAAATAGATGAAGTGCGAGCTGAGGCCGAGCGGTTTAAGGGGTGTATGGACGTCCCGGCTGCACAAAAAGAGACCGTTCAAGCAGAGCTATATTCTGCCAAGTCGCAACTTCGCCGGGCAAAGGAAAAAGCCTCGGCCCAGGCGAAGAAAGCTGAGGTACTGGAAGCTAACCTAGCCAAGTTGGCCGAGGAACTCGACGTTGCCAGATCCGAAGTGGTTACGACCAATAATAAGGCCCAGGATATCGCAGATCAATACAAAGCAGATGCTGAGGCCACCCTCGAGCAAGCTAGGGGCATGGTCAATCATTCGAGGTGGCAGGCTCGAAGGGAAGTTCTCGAGGACATCCTAGTTTGCAGTATCGACATACACGCTGAGCTTGAGATCGCCAAGGCTGCGGAAGCAATGGCACGGAAATTAGCGTTCCCCGATGAGGATTCCAAGGATGCGAGCGGATCTGGTGGAGAAGATTTTGAGGGCGAAGAAGCTGCCTCCGAAGAAAACTAGGCCCTTAGGATTAGTAGTATTTCTTTTAAGGCTGTCTCTGGCCTTTGTAAAAAGTTTTAGATTGGACCAAATGGTGCTTGTAAGAGAAATTTTGGTATATAAAATTTTCCTTTTTGAATTTTCCTTGTGTTGTCTTGACTTGTTTCAATTTCCGCCTCATACAAATTTTGTTTCGACCTTGTCTTGGAAATTTTTACAAGTGTGAGGCTTGGGCAGTTAGATCAATATCGGACTAGTGCAGTCTCTATTGTCGAGCAAGTATTTGCTTGAACTCGAAGTATGATGACCCTTAGGTCTTAGTTGAGTGAGGATGACTTTTCGAACAAAAAGATAAAATGGCTCCTAGGCTCTTGAATTAGGTCGATATGGCCTTAAAAGAGTGGGTTTTTCCCTTTTTCGGCTTAAAAAGTTTTAATCATATAAAAAGTTGTTATGCCTTAGCACGTGATAAATCTGTACCCATTAGGATTCAGTGTTATCGAAAAACTTTGTTATGTCTTAGCATATGTTTGATCGAGAGTTCGAACAATTTGGTACCTCTTAAGGTTTTTGAGGGTTGGTATTATCAAAACCCTTTGTAACTTTGCTGAGGGTAGCCTTTTCTAACCGGTTTTATGAAAATATTTGAAGGCCTGTTTGATTACGGAATTCGAACGTCTCCGAACCGTGTTAGTTTGGTCATAGCCTTTAACTTGAGATTTGCCCATTGGGCTTGTTTCTCGATTATACTTCAAACTTGTTCAAAGTATTAGTCCCCGAGTGGGGTGGCCGTGGCCTGTAAAATCGAGGATTTCCTTTTTAAGGTCTTATGATTTTGAAGTTTAATAATTCGAGCATGTCGATTTTCGGATGGTAGTCCCCAAGTACGGGTTAATTGCTCGAGCTTTAGTTGCGATTGGCTCTTGAGCCGGTTTCTATAATATATCATAAGTATGAAATTGTAAAGTAGAAATTTCACTAAGGCATGGAACACCTGATAAGGAAAAGTACTTCTTTCAATAGATCATTCATGCGTATATGTTTTGTCATTAGGGCTCGGGCAATCTACATGGGCACGGTTCATTTGACCGTTTGTCCCTTTACAAAATTTTCCTATCGAGACCCCGTTGACATGAAGCATCTTCCTTGAAAACATAACATCCGAGGGTGATGCCCCTCAGTATTCGAGATTGATTATAAGGAAGCCTCGGATACTGTTGACTTGCCCCCAGGTAGCACAAATAATTGTTGCCTCGTTAAAAACCTCGCCGGAAAAACCCATTTGGGACAAAAACCAATCTAAGGGAAAAAGAGTGCAACGCGTGCTTTAAAACCTGAGGTCTTCGTGTTGAAGAATTTCCCGATGTTTTCGATCGAACACCTTCAATAAGTTAGTATCAAATATAAATGAAAAAAGGAGAGAGTCATACCTTAGCAATAGTATCATTTGAAGAGTGATATGTTCCAATTATTTGTCAATTGTTCGCCATTCATCGTGTCAAGTTGGTAAGATCCCTTTCCGATGACACCGAGGACCTGATATGGTCCTTCCCAATTTGGGTCGAGTTTCCCCTCGTTTGGGTCTCGAGTGTTGATGGTGACTTTTCTCAGAACTAAGTCCCCTATTTTGAAGTGTCGAAGATTGGCCCTTTGATTGTAGTATCTTTCGATTCGCTGTTTCTGGGCGGCCATCCGAACGAGGGCGGCTTCCTATTTTTCGTCTAGCAATTCGAGGCTTGTATTCATAGCCTCGTGATTTAATTCTTCTATTGTGTATAGAAACCTGATGCTTGGCTCCCCGACTTCGACCGTGATCAGAGCTTCGGTGCCATATACTAAGGAGAATGGCGTTGCCCCCGTACTGGATTTTGTCGTTGTCCGATATGTCCAAAGGACATCGGGCAAAATTTCTCTCTATTTTCCCTTAGCGTCGTTCAACCTTTTCTTTAGGTTCTGAATGATGGCCTTGTTCATTGATTCGGCCTGTCCATTCCCAGTAGGATGATATGACGTCGACAGGATCCTTTTTATCTTGTGATCTTCGAGGAACTTTGTTATTTTGTTGTCGATGAATTGTTTCCCATTGTTGCATACGATCTCAGCGGGTATCCCGAATCGACATATGATGTGATCCCAAATGAAGTCTATGACTTCTTTTTCTCTGACTTTCTCGAAGGCCTGTGCTTCAACCCACTTAGATAAATAGTCAGTCATAAATAAATTGAACTTAGCTTTACCTGGGGCTGATGGCAGAGGGACGACGATATCCATTCCCCATTTCATGAACGTCCATGGGAATAGGACTGAATGAAGTTGCTCCCCAGACTGGTGGATCATTGGTGCATCTCTTTGGCATTTGTCGCATTTTCGAACGAACTACTTAATATCTTTTTCCATACCGTCCCAATAGTATCCTGCTCTGATGACTTTGTGAACCAGTGATTTGGCATCGGAATGATTCCCGCAAGTACCCTTGTGAATTTCTCGTAGGATGTAGTCGGTGTCTCCCGGACCTAAACATATTGCCAATGGCCCATCGAACATCCTCCTGTACAATGTTCCATCTTCGGCCAATGTGAATCGTGCAGCTTTTGTTTGTAGAGTCCTTGATTCCTTAGGGTCCGACGAAAGTTTCCCATTCTTTAGATAATCGATATATTTGTTACTCCAATCCCAAGTTAGGCTTGTGGAGTTTATTTCGGCATGTCCTTCTTTGACTATCGACTTTGAAAGTTGTACGACAGTCCCCGAGCTAATTTCGTCATCTTCGACCGATGAACCCAAATTTGCAAGGGCATCGGCCTCACTGTTTTGCTCTCGAGGTACATGCTGTAGGGTCCATTTTTTGAATCGGTGTAGGGTTACCTGCAATTTGTCCAAGTACCTCTGCATTCGATTTTCTCGAACCTCAAAGGTTTTGTTGATTTGGTTAACCACAAGTTGGGAATCACAGTTAGCTTCGATGACCTCTTCTCCCAAACATTTAGCCAGCTCGAGACCTGCAATCATGCCTCATACTCGGCCTCGTTGTTAGTCAATTTAGGGGTTTTGATAGATTGTCTAATTGTATTTCCTGTGGGTGGCTTCAAAATGATGCCTAGCCCGGACCCCTTCATATTCAAAGCACCATCTGTGAAAAGGGTCCACACCCCCGAGGATTTACCCAATTTTAGCAATAGTTCCTTTTCGACCTCGGGCACGAGAGCTGGTGTAAAGTCGGCCACGAAGTCTGCTAAGATTTGAGACTTGATGGCCATTAGGGTTGATACTCGATATCGTACCTACTGATTTTGACGGCTTGTTTGGCCAGTCGGCCCGAGAGTTCGGGCTTGTGCAAAATGTTGCGAAGGGGGTAAATGGTTACAACACAAATTGGGTGACATTGAAAATACGGTTTTAATTTCCTAGAGGCGCTTATTAGAGCAAGAGATAATTTTCCTAAGTGTGGGTACCGGGTCTCGGCTTCACCTAAAGTTCAGCTAACGTAATAAATAGGAAATTGCGTACCTTGCTCTTCTCGAACTAGGATACCACTTACCGCGACCTCCGAGATTGCCAAATATAAGTAGAGTTGCTCGTCTGCTTTCGGAGTCTGAAGCAACAGTGGGCTCGAAAGATACCACTTTAATTCTTCCAATGCTTGCTGGCATTCCGGGGTCCAAGAGAAATTATTCTTCTTTTTGAGCAGTGAGAAGAATCTATGACTTCGATCCGAAGACCTCGAGATAAACCGGCCTAAAGCGGCTATCCGTCCTGTTAACCTTTTACAACCTTAATGCTGTCCATGACTGTAATGTCTTCGATTTCCTTGATTTTATCGGGGTTGATATCGATTCCCTGATTTGACACCATAAAGCCGAAGAACTTTCTTGAACCGACCCCGAATGCACATTTCTCGGGGTTGAGCTTCATGTTGTATTTTCTCAATATGTCAAAGTTTCCTGCAAATGTATCAAATGGTCCTCTGCGCGCAAGGACTTAACTAGCATGTGATCAATATAATCCTCCATTGATTTACCTATTTATTCTTCGAATATTCGATTTACTAGGCGTTGATAAGTAGCACCAGCATTTTTTTAGCCCAAACGGCATTACATTATAGCAATAAGTACCGTACTTAGT
Organism: Nicotiana attenuata; assembly: GCF_001879085.1. Classification (NCBI taxonomy): domain Eukaryota; kingdom Viridiplantae; phylum Streptophyta; class Magnoliopsida; order Solanales; family Solanaceae; genus Nicotiana; species Nicotiana attenuata. The sequence goes on from NW_017671123.1 coordinate 180,585, forward strand.
GATAAATGAAGTCTTTTCCTGATCCTCTGGGTTCATTTGTATTTGGTTGTACCCGGAGTAGGCATCGAGAAAGCTGAGGATCTCGTGGCCGGCCGTGGCTTTGATCATTTGATCGATATTCTGCAGAGGAAAAGAATCCTTAGGGCATGCTTTGTTTAAGTCTTTGTAGTCTACGCACATCCTAAGTTTGTTCCCCTTCTTGGGGACTACAACTACGTTTGCCAACCATTCGGGATATTTTACTTCCCGAACGGATCCTATTTTGAGAAGTTTGGTTACCTCGCCCTTGATGAATGCATGCTTTACCTCGGACTGTGTCCTTCTCTTTTGCTTTACCGGTCTGAACTTTGGGTCCAAACTCAATCTATGGGTGGTAATCTCCGGTGGGATCTCTGTCATGTTAAGGTGGGACCAAGCAAAACAATCCATATTTTTAATAAGGAATTTAATGAGTTTTTCCCTGAGCTCGGGAGTTAACCCCGTGCCTAGGTATACCTTTCTTTCGGGCAGATGCTCGATCAGTATGACTTGTTCCAGCTCTTCGACCGTTGACTTCGTGGCATCGGAATCATCGGGGATTACGAAGGTTCGAGGTATCATACAATCATCATCCTCGATAATTTACTATTGTTCCGACCCGGTCGAGGCCCGCGGCTGTGGTTGCTATTTGACTTCCTGCTTTTCCTTAGGTTTTGGTCCATTTGTTGATGTTAGTGCCGATACTGGAATTACTTCATCAATTGCAAATATCTCTTTGGCTGCTGGTTGTTCGCCGTACACTATTTTGACTCCTTCCGGTGTTGGGAAATTCAAGACTTGATGAAGCGTTGAAGGTACTTCACCTCATATTATGGATCTAAGGTCTTCCGAGCAGCGCATTGTACCTCATATCACCTTCGATCACGTGGAACTTCATTTCCTGGATAGTTCCGGCCACATTTACTGGCAACATGATTTCCCCTTTGGTGGTTTCACTTGCCATGTTGAAGCCATTGAGTACTCAAGCTGCAGGCACGATCTGATCCTGGAGGCCGAGTTGTTCTACGACCCTCGATCGGATAATGTTTGCCGAGCTACCTGGATCAATTAACACACGTTTAACTTGAATTTTATTCATAAAGATAGATATTACCAGTGCGTCGTTGTGAGGCTGTTCGATCCCTTCCACATCCTCATCGTTCAAAGATAAGGTATCCCCTGGTAAGTAATCCCGAGTATGTTTCTCCCTTGTGATTGTCACTTTGGTGCGTTTGAATATCGGGCCTTGAGGAACTTTGACCCCACCAACGATCATATGAATCAGGTGCTGCGGTTCTTCCTGTTCGTTTTTCCTATTTGCATCCCTATCTTTGAAGTGATTTTTAGCTCGGTCATTCAAGAACTCTTGAAGGTGACCCTGATTGAATAAACGAGCTACCTCTTCCCTTAACTGTCTGCAGTCTTCGGTTCTGTGACCATGGGTTCCATGGTACTTGCACATTTGATTTGGATTCCTTTGAGCTGGATCGGTCTGTAGGGGTCTGGGCCACCTGGTATCCTTGATTCGTCAAATGGCTGACACAATACCTGAAGTATCGACGTTGAAGTTGTATTCCAATAATGGTGGCGCTGCTCTGGGCTCGACATGTTTATCGAAGCCACTCTTACTCATGAGCCCTCGAGAGTTTTGGCCTCGATCATTCCTTCGATCATTTCGAACGGGATTACGTCCCGGTCTGTTGTTCTACGATATGTGCTATATGATTGGTATCGATCTCTGTACGAACGGAGCTCTCTGTTGATGTCTATTTAAATCCTGCCTTCGGATCTATTTCGGTAAATCAAACCGGATGGGGCTCCCAACTTATCATCCTCGACTCTGATCTTTGACTAGTATCGATTATGCACATCGGCCCTGGTCATCGCTGGATATTCAATCAAATTCTTCTTTAGTTGACGTGATGCTACCAAACTTCGCTCGTTCAAACCCGGAGTAAAGGCTTGGACAGCCCAATCATCGGTAACCATGGGTAGGTCCATGTGCTCCATCTGAAACCGAGATACGAATTCCCTTAGCATTTCAATGTCTTTTGTCTCACTTTGAAGAGGTCCGACTTCCTAGTCGCAACCTTTATTGCTCCGGCGTGTGCTTTTACGAATGAATCGGCAAGCATGGAGAAAGAATCGATGGAATTTGTCGGCAAATTGTGGTACCATATCATTGCCCCCTTCGATAAAGATTCTCCAAATTCTTTTAAAAGAACAGATTAAATTTCATCGTCTTCTAAGTCATTTCCTTTTATTGCGCATGTATAAGAAGTGACATGCTCATTAGGATCAGTGGTTCCATTGTTCTTGGGATTTCTGGCATGCGGAATTTCTTCGGAATAGGCTTTGGAGCCGCACTTCGTGGGAAAGGCTTCTATACGTAGTTTTTCGAATCCAAACCCTTCAGAATCGGGGGTGCCCCCAATATTTGATCAACCCGTGAGTTTTATGTTTCTACCTTTTTATCATTAGCATCGATTTTCTTTTCTCCTGATTCAATCCGTTTAGTGAGCTCCTCGAGCATCATTATCATGGCGGGGTCAGTTTCCGATCCATTATCGTTCAATTTTTCCTATACGGGTTCGACCCTATGAACAACTTCCTGTGATGTATCGAGTTTAATTCTTCTTAGTGCTCGATTTTGATTTTGGAGTTGCGCTATCGCGGCCCGCTGAGTTTGGAGCATATCAAATATCATTCGAAGGCTAATTCCGCCTTCTTCACCATTCTGTGTGTTTTGATCGCCTATCAAGGCGTCTCTGCGGACGGTATTTTCAAGGTCGACGCCTAAATCCCCACGAATGGCGACACGATAACTGACATCAACCAGATCTACGGCCTGTGGTACGTCGGGATTGATCGGAGGCACTCCGTTTCCCTGGGCGATTATGTGCTCGTTCTCACCATGAAGGCCAAGGCCGGTGTGAGCACGTGATTTTTGCCCTATATGAATTACTCCCATAATTTCAAAATAAAATAATTTCTTTTCATCATTTGCAATTTTGTGGATTTTTGTGGCATTTTCTGTTAATTGTTTGCATTTTTTTCTATGCATTTTAATTAATGAAAAATACAAAAAAATATGTTGCATTTGCATTTAGGATTTGACTTTGCATTTTTAAGAATTAATGAGTAAGTATTTATTTTACAAAGAAGAAAAATCACACAAAAATAGTTTATTGTCACATTTTAATTTTAGTTTGGAATTTTGGTAGTATTCCTTTTAATTTGGTTTTAATTAGGTATAGTAAGTATTAGATGTAGTAATTAATTTAACTTGATAGGATAATTTGATTAGGAATTAATTTAGGTTTGTTTTTATTTTATTTTAATTTAAAAAGAATTTAAAAGAAATCAGAAAATGAAAAAAAAAGAAGAGAAAAATGAAAGAAAAAGACAAAAGAAGAAGAGAGCCCAATTTTAGGTCTTCTTTAATTGTAATATCTCAAGCCCAATTCCCCTCCAATTCCCTGAAGCCCAAAGTCACCCCAGCCCAGTCCCACCTGTTACCCGTTCCAACTCAGCCCAAGTTTACCCGGTCCAGCCTCTACCCGGTCACCATTAGTTCCAAACGACCCCGTTTCACTTAAAACGAATCTGAGCCGTCGAGGATCTTTGATCCAACGGCTCTAAACTAGGGGTCACTTAATATAAAACGGTCCAAACACCCCCCTACCCCCATCTCTCGTCTCTCATCACCCCCACAGAACCCCCATAAGCACTGCCCTAAACCACCGCCTGCCGCCCGCCGAAAATCGCCTACGGCGGCGGCCGACGTCCAAAAATCACCAAATTTACATCACACGTTCCTCTCCACTACCCCATCCCAGATCTTCACTCCGTTTACCCCAAAACCCCCTGGAACTCCTCGAATATCCGATTGAAGATCGAAACCTTAGCGCCGCCACAATTTCTCCGGTGGCGGCGCCACCTCCTTTCAACGCCAAAATCACACCACATACCCACCATGATCTTCTCTCTCCAAACCCCTAACCCATACCCCTCGAATCAGCGTTGAACTCGTCAAATCTTAAATTCGAAGTCAAACTCAAAAAGTTCAAATCATCTCCTTTCAAACCTGGTAGCATGCAATGTTTTCTTGCAAAGTTGGAGAGCCTGACTCGGCGAAATTGATGTCGATTCAGTTGTTCTTGACAAAGAACAACGGGGTCGACATAAGTTTGGTCGAGTTTTCTGTCTCCGTTTGGTTTGAGCATGACTGGGTAAGTTCCTCTTCATCCCTTGTGATTTTCTTTCAATTGGTTCATCTTCCTCCTCATCCCCTTTCCCTTGGGTTGGACAAAAAATTCATGTGGGTGTTCTAGTTCGAACTAGGTCCTTTTTCCGTTTTTCTGTTAATTGAACTATATAAGTTTCTTGATCCGCTTGTTTTGTTGTTTTACCTTCTGTGATTAATAAGCTTAAATGTTTCATTATCAGTTTAATTGCTTAGCTAAATGAAGTTAGGTCTATGATTAATTTGCTGTCGTTTTAGGTTAGTTCTTTAATTTTTGCCTTTTGTTTCTGTTGTTTTTCTTAGAAATAGTTCAGGGCTTCTTTGTTTGGGAAACTTTGGTTTAGCCCTAATTCGGGCCCACAAGTGTTGTAATTGGTTTATAAATGGCAACAGGCCTAAATAGGGATTCAATTTGGGTCCATGACCCAATTGGCTTGGCCAGTTGACCCGGCGGGTTTTAAGGGGGTAATAAACAGGGGTTTAAAGGGTAATTTGGGGATTGTGGTTGGGGAATCTTTAGTGTAACAGAAATAGGAAGCTTCTAGGAAGTTTGGGTGGGGGTTTTTAATTGAATTTCAGACTTGTAGTAGGTTAGCTTGGCCAACAAGCCAATAATAGAGGGATTTTAAGCCAAAAAAGAGAATTAAAGAGGGGGGTAGAGTGCAAAATAAAAATCTGAAGGTTGCCCTAGTCCCTTGCCTATAAAGGCACCCTAAACTTGCCTTGCAAGGCAGACCCAAGAGAACTAAGAGATAAAAATTCCAAAAAAAGAGAAACGGCTAAAAATCAGAGAAAAAGCACTGTTCTATTGGATTTTCTGCTTCAAATCGTGAGATCTTTAATTGCTGAAACAATTTATGCTTCATTTGGGTTGCAATGAATTAAGATCAAGTCTGGTTTGAAGTCTTCTGGTTCATTGAGTGACTGAAATTGGTGTTTGGACTATTGTACTTCATTTGCTGGGTTTTAAAATTGGTCTGCTGGTTCATTACTGGTTGCTGGGTTCTACCGCTGTTGCTGTTCATTGCTTTCACCTCTTCTTCCATTTGTAATTTCCAGGTACACTATCAAAACTTGTCATGGAACTGAGTATTGACTAGCATTGTATGAAGATTTGGAAGTTCAAGTTGAAGTTTGAATAGACATCTTAAATTTCCGATGTAGTTGCTGTTAATTACTACCATTATGTGTGATTAGATGCTTCAGTTTTGTGTAGTTCAACTTCTGGTTAGTGCTGAGTGCTGGTTCATGCTAATAGCTTAGGGTGATTTCGTTGCTTAGATTTAGTGTATAATTTCAGAATATTGGGTGTTGTAATATTGTTTGAACTCTGGTTGCATGAATGGACTGTTAAACATTTGGTAAGGGAAAATTACTTGAAGATGACAATTAGTCTCTTGTTTGAAATCAGGGCTTGTTGTATGGCATATTGTCCATAACTCTGTTTTACACTCTGAAAGCATCACTGTTTGCGCTTGGTTAGAACAACCTCTAAATAGCCTCTGTTAGTTTTAATCTCATATGCTTGTTTGTGGGAAGTTAGTTTAAGAACAAATTAACATGCAAGCATGAGCACGTCTTAATTCTGGCATCAGTATTTCAATTTAGTGCTTGGGTTTATAGACCTTTTGTGCGGTTTGGTTGAACATTTGTTTTGGTTCCAATCCTTTTTTGCTTATTTGGACTAGTCAAATTACTGAGTGTTGATTTGTTTGTATCAACTTACTCGGGTTTTGGTTTTGTTCTATATACAAGCATGTTCATCTCTGAGGTTAGGTTTGGAATCCATTTAAAAAATGGTTGAAAATTGGTTTTGCACCTTATGATCAGATGGTAATGTGGTTTGGAGATTTGAGCCAGAATGTTTAGTTGGGAATAATTAAAATCAGAAAGCCTGACCATTAATTAGTTCTTGGTGTTTAAAATTAAAATTTTAATTTACTAAATCAATCTCATCAGTAATTGACATTATTTGGGTGTTCTGGACATGAAGAACTGGGCCTCACGCGGGCCCAGCTGCAAAGTATGTTAGATACAGACCTCTGGTGCTTTCTCTTATCAGAGCTGGGGCTCAACTTAAACCCAAAAAAACTTGAAGACATTTCCGAGGGGTTTCGTTTTTTTAGTGCTTGAAATAATTTCCTTTTGGGTTTGTAACTTCATAATGCAATGCGTTTTAGGAATCCGATAATGTAGAATCCTTAGCTTAAATAAGTAAAAGTTCCGCAATTTTCTTTTAGTTGATTAATTGATTTTCTTTTAAAAGTAATTCGAGGTGCGCCGTGCCAAACAAAAGGACAATTGCATGGCCCTCGTTTTAATTAATTTTGTTTAAGTCCTTAGAATTCGAGGCGTACCATCTAATGGAATCTCCATGGCCCTTGCAAAGTTGCAAACGCGTAGTTGCTTTAGGCGTGTTCTTTTAATAACCTACCTTCCTAAACTCGGGTGCGCATTTATGCGACCCAAATCCAAATTTCAACGTTAGATAAAATGTGTTACGGACTGCGGGTGCATTTATGTGACGTGGTTCGAAATATATTTTAAATGACGTTGCAATCTTCCTTTAATTAATTAAATAAAAGCGGTTAAAAAGTTAAAATTGCACAATAGGTCTAAAATGTTTTAAATCAGATAATTAAGCCGAATTTAACAGTTGAGAGACCGTGCTAGAACCACGGAACTCGGGAATGCATAACTCCTTCTCCCGGGTTAATAGAATTTCTTACCCGGATTCCTGGTTCGCGGACTGTAATACAGAGTCAATCTTTTTCTCGATTCGGGATTTGAACCGGTGACTTGGGACCACTATAAATTATCCCAAGTGGCAACTCTGAATCTCTTAATAAACAATCCCGTTTCGATTGTCCTTTAATTGGAACAACTCCGTTTTATAACCTTCTCCGGGGGTGTAGGTAAAAAGGGGGTGTGACAGCTCTGGCGACTCTGCTGGGGAAAAGAACCCAGAACTTCTGGTTCAGGGTTCAGAATTCGAGCTTAGATGAATTGTTATATTTGGCTTTATCTGTTATCTGATTTTATTACATGTTTGGGCCTAATGTGCTAAATGATGCTTTTACCGCTTTGATATTATCTGAACTGTATATAAACTGCTTCGAAACCCTTCTCTTCTCATCTTCGGGGATGTGCTCACTGGTCGAGACTCCCTATTCTGTTAGTGTCATACCTTGAAATAAGAAAGAGACTCGGACAAGTTACTAAGCCGGATGGCCTTTTGGTTCCCGGTACGTAGCCCCCTCCTCGACTCGAGTTGTCCGCTCGGGTACACAGTCTAGAACATATACCCAGGTTTTGAACTTAGAATAACTCAGCCTCATGCCGGATCCCTAGTAGGAACGCTTGTTTGCATCATGTGCATTTGACTTAGGGGACTCAACACAGGGGTTGGGTCCGTCTAGGACAGGTGTACCCAAAGCAACAGACCATCCTGATGCATCCTACTTGTGCATTTATTTGATTCGGATTTGCATGCTGAGCGGCTGTTTGAGTAAAAGGGGAGAGTTTGGAAAAGAAAATAGCAGTGTGGGGGGGCTAAGAGGAGTAATCACCTGTTTTGGAAAGAAAAAAAACCAATGTCCAAATGGTACTAAAACTCTGCCGAATTTTTGAGAAAAAAAAAGAAAAAAAAAGAAGGAAAAGGTTTTGTTTTCAAAGTAGTTGGTTTTGTTTTATTTGCCCGAACTACGTCAGTTTGATTCTCACAAGGCGTGGAATACGTAGGCAACCCTCATCGGGTCCAACTTCCTTTTTGCAAAACTAGCCCAAAAAGAACAAAATTTTATTTTATGGTAAATAAGTAAGGTGATGCCATTCTTGTCAAAAATAGCCGAATGTCCCTAAAAGGGCGCCGGAAGGCTGTTTTCTCAAGAACAACCGCCTTTGGTCTCTTTTTCAAATTTTGGCCGGTAGCAAGCACAACCTTAAAATCTTCCCCCGGAAGTGCTGAAAGGCCGTATTTGCAGGACCGGATTTTTGCTTTTGAAATGAAAATCTGAAAAAAAAAGTGTCAGCATTGTTTTGAGTCAAATGAATCATTTTTGCTTAATCACCCTAATAAATGTGCAGAATGAGCACGAGCCAAAATTTGCCAATAACAATCGTGAACAAGATCCCTTTGGAGTTGCATATGTGGTGGGATGATCTGGATAAATCAGGGCAAGACAAGGTCAAACGATATTTGGGAGGTCTTACCGGTTTGTTGAAGATTAGGCCCAGGGGAGACATCATAAAGGCATTGGTGACATTCTGGGACCCGGCACACAACGTGTTCCATTTTTCAGATTTTGAACTCACCCTAACTCTGGAAGAGATAGCCGGGTATATTGGGAGTGCTGAGGTTCCTTTAAGACACAAGTACCTGGTTGCTCCAAGAACCGTAGCCATGCACAGATTCCTAGACTCATTGAAGATAAGCAGGGGGGTCCACAACCCAAATTTGGCAGCTGGTTTTTGTACTCCACAATTTATATACCAGAGATATGGTCACATAGGAGGTTTCAACAATCCAAAAAACAAAATATGTAGCAAAGGGAACCGCCTCAAATGGGAAGAACATAGGTGTTTTGCTTTTATGGTGGTCTTCTTAGGACTTCTGGTGTTCCCCAGGAAAGATGGAAATATCGACATAAAAATATCTGGGGTTGTCAGCACTTTACTTACCCATGCCAAAAGCACCCTTGCACCCATGATAGTAGCTGAAATCTTCCGCGCTCTCACAGCCTGCAAAGCCGGAGGAGACTTTTTTGAGGGGTGCAACTTGTTGCTGCAAATGTGGATGATTGAACACCTATGCCATCGTCCTCAATTCATGAGTTATGGGTCAACAGATAAAACCTGCATAGAGGAATTTTATACAAGGGTTGATGGGATCAGCTTGCCAGAAGGGGTCACAGGATGGGTATCACACCTTCATTCCATCACTGCAAGCCAAATAGAGTGGACGTTTGGATGGTTGCCTGTGGATGAGATCATATATATGCCAGCTACCGGGCCTCATTTCCTCTTGATGGGTCTCAGGAGTATCCAGCCTTATGCCCCATATCGGGTTTTGAGACAGCTCGGGAGATGCCAAATAGTGCCAAAAGATGAAGATATTAGTGCCCAAGTAGTCGAGATTGGTCCTGATGGCTAGTTTCATGAAGCTGCAGTCCGCCAGATTTGGAGCGAGTGTCAATACTTGGCGGCAAATACCTGTGTACGTGATCGATCTAAAGGAGAAGTTTCACCAGGGTACCATGCTTGGTGTAGAAGGGAAATTGCATTTGGGAGGCCGGCCAAAAGACCCCACCTTCAGGAATTTGTCGAGGCATCACAAGAACAGTGGGCTTGGTTAGCCAAGGAGAATGAATACAGGGCCACCATAAGTAGGCTAGAAAAGCAAGTCTAAGACCTTCAATTCGAGAATGGTTTGCAAGTCGCGGCGGATGAGGGTGAAAAGAAGAAGCTAGCCAAAGAAAATGAAACCCTTCGAGCCCAAATTCTAGAAATGAAAACCGCAGCTGAAAATCCCGCCAGGAGTGTAAAGGATGAAAAGCTTATAAAGAACCTTAGGCGGAAAGTGGATGATTATGGTTTTGATTTGAACAAAGCGGAGAATGAACTAGCCAGGGATCCAACACAATTGGCTAAGAATGCGGAAGAACGAGCACGCCTGGTTAGACAGTTAAAAGAGCAATACGACAATGAGGTTGCGGGGTTAAAGAAAAGGGTCATCACCGTCGAAAACAAAATGATCAAGCAAGCCAAGGACTTTAAAGCTGAAAGGGAACACTGTTATGATTTGATGGCTCAGATGGAGGAAGAAGTGCAACAGCTGCAAGATCAACATCTCCACGACACTCAGGTATTGAAGCCCAGAATCAGCAGATCGGGCGTTTGCTTCAGGAAAAGGGTAGGATCCGAGAGAGGGTCAGGGCTATTGCCGATTACATTGTTGTGAAGTGCCAAGCATGTGAGGATATGACCCGCACCACTTTCTTCGCGGCAGTGATGACATTTGTCCGGCAAATAATGAGTGATTTGGAAAGGCTCCAAGGGGATCTTGCATATAGGCCCGTGGCGAGGCCGAACGATGCTCCGCAGGCCCCAGGAGCGTTCGAGGCATTAATGTATTCGTGACCTTTGCTTGAGTCTGTACTTTCTTGCTGTTGAAGTTTGTTAGTTTGTTTTGAGTCTATTAGTTCTTTATGAGTCAGTATTTTCATCTTTTCAGAGTCTGTTAGTTTCTTTTGAGTCTGTGAGTTTTTCGAGTCATTGTAATCAAAGTATTTGCTTTTATGAAAAATTGAAAATCCCAAAATATTTCTGTTTATATCCCCAAGAACTACGCTTGGTCTGATTCATGCGGGGTCATGATACGTAGGCAATCTCCATAGGGTTCGACCATAACCAAAAGAAAAAAAGTGATAAAAAAAGGAAACAAAAAGAAGCGAAAAAATAAGAGCAAAAGAAAAGGAAAAGAGAGAAAATAAGAAACCGTGAGGAGGAAACAATGGCAAAACAAGAGGGAAAAATGAGAGAATAAAAAACAAAGATAGGGCAAAGGAAAGAATGAAAAGTAAAAAAAGAAGAAGGAAAAAGAGAAAAGGGAAGTTGCAAACGGAAATAAGGAAAGCCGCGATGACGCAAGCAACCGATCAAATGCATAATAGAAACGGTTAACTGCTTAGGTGCATTCATTCCCCAAATGTGCGGTTGCCTGTCTGTTAAGCTCTAATCACTAACAAGTTTGTTGTTGACAATCCAGTACAGAAAGGTGGTTGGTTTGTGGCTCCCGAAGTAGTAACTCCTCTCCACAACATAAAGTCAAAAGGCAATGGCAGACAACAATAGAACTGAGTTGGTTGATGCCGGGGCCCGAAAAAGGTTGGTTGAACAGGACAATGGGTTGATTGAAGAGGTAAAGATGTTGAGACAACACATGGCGAACATGTATCAGGCCTGGACGACTGGGAAGGCACCACCCCCGCCACCACCTAGCGTCCTAGATGCTGCCCTTACCCAAATTCCGGACACAATGCCAGATGATCTTCTATACTCTCCAGATACACCCGCTTATCACAGCTTTCCCAACCACCCTAGTAGCTCCATCACTCGTCCTCCAATTACCTCTCCCCAAATTTGCCCTCCTGTCATATCCACTATTCCCAACAACGAATACTCACTCAAAGCTTATGATTCCCAATATTACCCCTCAGAGGTTGCCCACAAGGTTCCCTACTCATACAAACAGGGCCCGCGGGATGAGCCTCATGCTGAAAATGAAAAGATCACAGGAAAAGAAGGGCGAGATGAGATGTCCAGGAAGCTGAAAAGCATAGAAAAGTCTGGGCGAAAGGAGATGTCCAGGAAGCCGAAAAGCATAGAACAGTCCTTAAAGAACATGCAAGGGATGAGAGGCCAGGTGAGCGTGGCCTACAAAGACTTGTGTCTATTTCCTGATGTTCGATTGCCGGTGGGATGTAAGATGCCAAAGTTTGATTTGTATGATGGGCACGGAGACCTGGTGGTGCACTTGAGAGGATTCTATAGTAAAATGAGAAGAGTTGGCGGGAAGCATGAGTTATTGATGGCATACTTTAGCCAGAGCCTGACTGGGGCAGCTTTGGAATGGCATACTCGTCAAGATGTCGTTAAGTGGCATACATTTGAAAGTATCCAACAATCCTAGAAAACTGGGGCATAGAGGGAAACAAAGGCAAAAAGATAATTTCACGCCCATCAGAGAGTCCTACACAGGCTTGTTTGAAATGTTAAAGCCTTCTCGCCTGATTGAGCCTCTCCTCGGCTATACTCCAGACCCATATGCAAAAGGCTTTGATCCCGCTGTGCGATGCATGTACCATTTTAATGTCCAAGGGCATAGCATTGAAGATTGTCGCTCTTTGAAAAGGGAAATAAAAAGAATGATTCAAGAAAGGGTTAATTGTGATCAATGACAGTGACAGGGAGCATGCGAATCCTCCTGGGAACTTGTTGATTAAAGTTGATAATGGTCTTGGCAATATTGATGCGAAACTCAGTGGCTAAGATGCCGTGCTTGGTAATTGGGAAGACTCTCCATTTCTTGGTCAGCCGGAGTGGAGTTTTGGTGGTTTATTTTGTTGTCATTTCTGTTGTCAGGGTTATTTCAGGGTTGTAATCCGGATATTGTCTTGTGACTCAAACCCTTCTATCCTTTCATTTTGCTTGGTTTGTTTAGTCGTAGTTGCTCGTTTAGTGCTGTCTAGGTTTGTTCCAGGGTTGTAACCCCAGTCTAGTTTGCTTGTCTTGTTGTTCGAACCGTTTCACCGTCTGTCTAATACAATTTCCTGTTTTCTGTTATTTCTAGTCATTTTCTTTTGCTTAGTTCTCTTTTCTTTCCATAATTCTTTTCCTGTTGGCTCTAGTGACATGACATGCATGCGTAATTCTCGGCCTGGGCTCAAAAAGTTAGTCATGAAGCATTGAAACAATTTTGAAGATGACAGGGGCACTTGAGGGAAATAAGAACAGATTTGGACACTTTGAGATCATTTCGAGCCCGAATTGTGTGAAACTGGGGCAAATAGAACATAAAGAAACCCTAAAGGCGAGTTGCCAAATTGTCAGGGGCCGTTCACGGTAAGGAGAGTGAGAGTGTTGTCCAATGGTGCTTTGTCTTCAACAGATATAGAAGGCGAATGTGTGGATATGGTTATCAAGTCTGGTACAATCAAAGATGGTACAAATGTTTTCCTTGGTTTGTTTAATTGTGTAGTTTGCACTTGGCATGTTTTGGAGATTTGAATGACGAAGGCATTTTGTTCTGCTATCTAAACACTTTATCCTTTGTTACCCCCTTTGAGCCTTATTTATTTCCTTTCATACACCTCTTTTGAAATCAGTAGCAAAAGATCAGAAACGCAAGCGTGAAAGATAAGTAAAGGGTAAAAAAAGAGAAAAGAAAAGAATGAAAAGAGAGAGAAGAAAAAGAAGAAAAGAAAAAGAAAAAGAAGAAAAAAACAGAAGAAAAAGAAAAGAAAAAAAAACAACAAAAGAAGGAAAAAAAAGAAAAAAGAGAAAAGAAAAGAAAAAGAAAAATAGCAACAACAAAAGTAGTCTCCTGAACTACGTTTGACTTGATTCCGAAAGGATACGTAGGCAGCCTCTCTCTGAGGTTCAGTCACACCAAAATAAAAATCCAAATGTCCCCAAAGAAAGAAACTGGGGCAGTAGTTGTGCTTGTTGTGAGAAATCTAATTCCGAAAGTTGTAATTTTGAACCCATGTTGAATTGTTTTGAGCCTTTGATACCCTTTCTTTCTAACCCTATCCAAAAGCCCACATTACGGTCCAAAGAAAGACCTTCCGATCAGTCTTCGAAGAATGCCAAGTCAAGCAAGTAGAGGTGATTCATATCAGGGGCAACACTCCGGTCCAAACAAGGGAAATGAAAAATGAGAGAGTCTTATTGATGAAAGCCCTCACGGGTACCGCAAGGCGATGAAAGCGAGAGAAATAAAAAATGAGAGAGTCTTATTGGTGAAAACCTTCACGGGCACCATAAGGCGACGGTAAGTTGAGAGAAAGACCAAAATGAGAGAGGCTTGATGGTGAAAACCCTTCGGGCACTACAAGTCGAATAAGGATTGTGAATCAGATTGGATAGGCGGAGCATTGAAGCCCAGTTTCACGGCAAAAAAGGTACAATAAGAGCTGAACATCAGACTTGCTTGACAGAATATCCACAGGTGCATGTCATGGTCATTAGAGTTTGTATTCACGTCTGATAGGTTTCTACTTTGTAACTTTCTTGTTAGGAATCATCTCTTTCCTTTGTCCTTTACCCTGTTCCTTTTGTTTTGTTTACTTCCTCTTCCTGAGTCTGTTTGGTCATAGCAAGTGAGAAATGACTTCAAAATCTGCCACTAGCTTTCCAATTGAACAAAATGGGATCTGGTTAGCACATCAAAGCGTCATAAGTCAGGAAAGAACAACAAGCACACTGAGTTGGTAACAATCAACATGCTTTGGGATCCTTATGAAATACAAAAGTTTGGTACATATCAATTCAGGAACAATACAACAGATGGAGGGTGTTAGGTGAACGGATCAAAGGTATTTTCGGTGTAACACGAAGGTTTGGGTACATATCAATTCACGAACAATGCAACAAGATGAAGGGTGTTTGGTGAACGCATCAGAGGTATTTTCTGTGGTAGGATTGAGGAAAAGGTAGTTAACCAAATGACAAGCAAGGTCTTCCAAGCGGAAATCAAAGCTATCATGGCAAGTGAAGGAGCAATATACCTCAAGGCCAAGGCCAGTGATTTAAGTCAAGAAAGAACAGCATACGCACTGAGTGGGTGGCAACTGACGTGCTTTGGGATTCATGCGAAACACAAAGGTTTGGTAAATGTGAGCTCATGAGCAATGCAACAGATAAAGGGTATTGGGTCTGAACGGAGAAGAGGTATTTTCTGTGACAAGGGTGGCAAAGGAATTGTTTAGTCAATAAGCACGCAATGTCTTTCAAGGTGAAATCAAAGTTATCATCGCAAGTGAAGGAGCAATCGCCGCAAAGTCAAGGCCACAAACCAACTACCATGTTTAAACCCATAAGTTTTCTTTGTCTGAAATAGGGATGGAAGCTATGTCCATATCAAAGATCGGAAGCTTGAAATTTCAGGTGTAATGCCCTAATTCTGCTTACGCAAAGGCTATTGAGAAGATCACACATCACCCCTAGGAGACGCACTTCCTTCCTAGTTTGAATCATTGAAGTTTCACCCCTAGGAGACGCACTTCCTAGTTTGGGTAGGTTATATTTTTGTTTTAGGAGACGCACTTCCTAAATTGAGTTTCACCCCTAGGAGATGCACTTCCTAGTTTGGGTCATTTAAGTTTATCCCTAGGAGATGCACTTCCTAGCCTTGGTCATTTAAATTCACCCCTAGGAGACGCACTTCCTAGTTTGAGTCATTGAAGTTTCACCTCTAGGAGACGCACTTCCTAGCCTAGGTTTTTCAGGTTATACTGTTTAGGAGACGCACTTTCTAAATTAAGAGTTCACCTCTAGGAGACGCACTTCCTAGCCTAGGTTTTTCAGGTTATACTGTTTAGGAGGCGCACTTCCTAAATTAAGAGTTCACCTCTAGGAGANGGTTCATGTGAGATACAAAGGTTGGTAAATGTCAAGATCAGGAGCAATGCAACAGATAGAAGGTATTGGGGTTGAACGGAGAAGAGGTATTTTTGTGTTCAGGGTGACAAAGGAAGTGGTAGACCAGTGACAAGCAAGATATTCCAAGCAGAAATCAAAAGTTATCATGGCAAGCGATGGAGCAATAGACCTCAAGGCCAAGGCCAGTGATTTAAATCCGGAAAGAGAAACATGCGCACTGAAGTTGGTAACAATCAATATGCTTTGAGGATCATGTGAAACACAAAGGTTTGGTAGATGTCGGTTCATGAGCAATGCAACAAATAGAGGGTATTGGGTTTTGAACGGAGAAGAGGTATTTTCTGTGATAAGGGTGATAGAGAAAGTGGTGAGTCAATGAACAAGCAAGGTCTTCGAGTGGAAATCAGTTATTATGAGAAGTGAAGGAGCAATCGCCCTCAAAAGTCAAGGCCACAAACCAACCACCATATTTTTAAACTGACAAGATTTTTCTTTGATTGAAACAGGAGCAGAAAATTTCGTTTGTTTCGGAGAAACCCTCCGTAAGGAAAGGCAGGCACCAAACAGGTATGACCGTAAACTCTCAGGACCCTCCTGGAAAATGGGACTTAGTTTAAAATTCAAAACAATCGTGAGTAGCAAGATCTAGCATAAATGTACCCCAAAAGAATATAAGTTGGTCTCAAAATTTTCATTCTGGAGATAGAATTCAGTTAGGAGTTGTCAGGACCCTCCTGGAAAATTTGACCTAGTTTAAATTTAAAAACAATCATGAGTAGCATAATTTAGCATAAATATACCCCAAAAGAATATAAGTTGGCTTCAAAGTTTGCATGTTTAAGATATGATTCAATTAGGAGTTTGCAGGACCCTCCTGGATAATGGGACATAGCTTTAAGATTTCCATTAGATAACAAGATTTAGCGTAAGTTTTGCTGTAGGAAATTATAATTCAGCCGTAAAAATTGTCACTTTTAAGATAAGACTTGATTTTCATTTTCAGGACCCTCCTGAATAATGGGACCTAGACTGTTTCATCTTTTTAGGTTTATGCTCTACTCCGGGTAAAGATCCGCCCGATTTGGATTAAGATTGCTGTTAGTTAACAAGATGTAGCGAAAATAATACCTTTAGAAGATATAACTTAGATTTAAAATTGTTGTTTAATTAAGAATTCTCAGGACCCTCCTGGATAATGGGGTGTAGTTTTAAGACCCTCCTAGGTAACAAGACAGCGGAAGTAATACCTGTAGAAGATATAACTTAGATTTACAACTGTCATTTAATTAAGAGTTGTCAGGACCTCCCCGGATAATAGGACCTAGCTTTCAAATTCTTATTTCAGATTCTTAGTAATAGTTGGTAGAAGAATTCAATTTAACACTCACCTATGTGCCCAGCTACCAAACTGGGGCAGAAAATTTTCTTTGTTTTGTCTATTTTTGTTGAAATCAGGTACCCACTTGGAGAACAGGGAGAAGCAGTTCAAGTTTTAGCAATCAGGAGCCCGCCTGGAAAGCAGGGAATATAATTCGAGTTCAGCAGTCAGGAGCCCGCCTGGAGAGCATGGGAATACATTTCAAGTTCAGCAGTCAGGAGCCCGCCTGGAGAGCATGGGAATACATTTCAAGTTCAGCAGTCAGGAGCCCGCCTGGAGAGCATGGGAATACATTCAAGTTTAGCAGTCAGGCGTCCACCTGGGAAAAGGGAAAGCACCTCAAAGTACAATTCGAGTTCAGCAATCAGGCGTCCCCCTGGAGAAAGGAAAATCATCTCAGATTACAATTCAAGTCGGTAACAAAGGAATTTCACCGGGAGAATACGAGTCAACAAGGCAACAGGAACCACAAGATCAAGTTTGAAGATATAGATAGGATTTTTGTAATGCATAGATCATAGTTTAGCCTAGCTTCTTTTTATTTTGTCATGGTGTAATAAGGGGTTCAGTAAGCAGTAGTAGCAGCAGCAGTGAAATCACAGCTTCATGGTAGTCCCAGCTACCAAAACTTCCCGAACTACACTGACCTGATTCCTTTATAGCCAAGGATATGTAGGCAACCTCAGAAGCAGAGTGCGGTCAACTCTTTCAAAAATGCTTCCTACGGAGTATTCAAACGGGCAAAAATCGCTCGTATCCACTCACTTTATCTTTGCACGAAAACTCTACGTGTTTCCGAGCAAAGAGGGGCAACTGTGAGCACGTGATTTTTGCCCTATATGAATTACTCCCATAATTTCAAAATAAAATAATTTCTTTTCATCATTTGCAATTTTGTAGATTTTTGGCATTTTCTGTTAATTGTTTGCATTTTTGTCTGTGCATTTTAATTAATGAAAAATACAAAAAAATATGTTGCATTTGCATTTAGGGTTTGACTTTGCATTTTTAAAAATTAATTAGTAAGTATTTATTTTACAAAGAAGGAAAATCACACAAAAATAGTTTATTGTCACATTTTAATTTTAATTTGGAATTTTGGTAGTATTCCTTTTAATTTGGTTTTAATTAGGTATAGTAAGTATTAGATGTAGTAATTAATTTAACTTGATAGGATAATTTGATTAGGGATTAATTTAGGTTTGTTTTTATTTTATTTTAATTTAAAAAGAATTTAAAAGAAATTAGAAAATGAAAAAAAAAGAAGAGAAAAATGAAAGAAAAAGACAAAAGAAGAAGAGAGCCCAATTTTAGGTCATCTTTAATTCTAATCTCTCAAGCCCAATTCCCCTCCAATTCCCTGAAGCCCAAAGTCACCCCAGCCCAGCCCCACCCGTTACCTGTTCCAACCCAGCCCAAGTTTACCCGGTCCAGCTTCTACCCGGTCTCCATTAGTTCCAAACGACCCCGTTTCACTTAAAACGAATCTGAGCCGTCGAGGATCTTTGATCCAACGGCTCTAAACTAGGGGTCACTTAATATAAAACGGTCCAAACACCCCCCTACCCCCATCTCTCGTCTCTTATCACCCCCACAGAACCCCCATTAGTACTGCCCTAAACCACCGCCTGCCGCCCGCCGAAAATCGCCTACGGCGGCGGCCGACGTCCAAAATCACCAAATTTACACCACACGTTCCTCTCCCACTACCCCCATCCCCAGATCCTTCACCTCCGTTTACCCCCAAAACCCCCCTNCGCCACCTCCTTTCAACGCCAAAATCACACCACATACCCACCATGATCTTCTCTCTCCAAACCCCTAACCCATACCCCTCGAATCAGCGTTGAACTCGTCAAATCTTAAATTCGAAGTCAAACTCAAAAAGTTCCAAAATCATCTCCTTTCAAACCTGGTAGCATGCAATGTTTTCTGGCAAAGTTGGAGAGCCTGACTCTACGAAATTGATGCCGATTCAGTTGTTCTTGACAAAGAACAACGGGGTCGACATAAGTTTGGTCGAGTTTTCTGTCTCCGTTTGGTTTGAGCATGACTGGGTAAGTTCCTCTTCATCCCTTGTGATTTTTTTTCAATTGGTTCATCTTCCTCCTCATCCCCTTTCCCTTGGGTTGGTCAAAAAATTCATGTGGGTGTTCTGGTTCGAACTAGGTCCTTTTTCCATTTTTCTGTTAATTGAACTATATAAGTTTCTTGATCCGCTTGTTTTGTTGTTTTACCTTCTGTGATTAATAAGCTTAAATGTTTCATTATCAGTTTAATTGCTTAGCTAAATGAAGTTAGGTCCATGATTAATTTGCTGTCATTTTAGGTTAGTTCTTTAATTTTTGCCTTTTGTTTCTGTTGTTTTTTTTTAGAAATAGTTCAGGGCTTCTTTGTTTGGGAAACTTTGGTTTAGCCCTAATTTGGGCCCACAAGTGTTGTAATTGGTATATAAATGGCAACAGGCCTAAATAGGGATTCAATTTGGGGTCCATGACCCAATTGGCTTGGCCAGTTGACCCGGTGGGTTTTAAGGGGTAATAAACAGGGGTTTAAAGGATAATTTGGGGATTGTGGTTGGGAAATCTTTAGTGTAACAGAAATAGGAAGCTTCTAGAAAGTTTGGGTGTGGGTTTTTAATTGAATTTCAGACTTGTAGTAGGTTAGCTTGGCCAACAAGCCAATAATTGAGGGATTTTAAGCCTAAAAAGAGAATTAAAGAGGGGGGTAGAGTGCAAAATAAAAATCTGAAGGTTGCCCTAGTCCCTTGCCTATAAAGGCACCCTAAACTTGCCTTGCAAGGCAGACCCAAGAGAACTAAGAGATAAAAATTCCAAAAAAAGAGAAACGGCTAAAAATCAGAGAAAAAGCACTGTTCTGTTGGATTTTCTGCTTCAAATCGTGAGATCTTTAATTGTTGAAACAATTTATGCTTCATTTGGGTTGCAATGAATTAAGATCAAGTTTGGTTTGAAGTCTTCTAGTTCATTGAGTGACTGAAATTGGTGTTTGGACTATTGTACTTCATTTGCTAGGTTTTAAAATCGGTCTGCTGGTTCATTATTGGTTGCTGGGTTCTACCGCTGTTGCTGTTCATTGCTTTCACCTCTTCTTCCATTTGTAATTTCCAGGTACACTATCAAAACTTGTCATGGAACTGAGTATTGACTAGCATTGTATGAAGATTTGGAAGTTCAAGTTGAAGTTTGAATAGACATCTTAAATTTCCGATGTAGTTGCTGTTAATTACTACCATTATGTGTGATTAGATGCTTCAGTTTTGTGTAGTTCAACTTCTGGTTAGTGCTGAGTGCTGGTTCATGCTAATAGCTTAGGGTGATTTCGTTGCTTAGATTTAGTGTATAATTTCAGAATATTGGGTGTTGTAATATTGTTTGAACTCTGGTTGCATGAATGGACTGTTAAACATTTGGTAAGGGAAAATTACTTGAAGATGACAATTAGTCTCTTGTTTGAAATCAGGGCTTGTTGTATGGCATATTGTCCATAACTCTGTTTTACACTCTGAAAGCATCACTGTTTGCGCTTGGTTAGAACAACCTCTAAATAGCCTCTGTTAGTTTTAATCTCATATGCTTGTTTGTGGGAAGTTAGTTTAAGAACAAATTAACATGCAAGCATGAGCACGTCTTTAATTCTGGCATCAGTATTTCAATTCAGTGCTTGGGTTTATAGACCTTTTGTGCGGTTTGGTTGAACATTTGTTTTGGTTCCAATCCTTTTTTGCTTATTTGGACTAGTCAAATTACTGAGTGTTGATTTGTTTGTATCAACTTACTCGGGTTTTGGTTTTGTTCTATATACAAGCATGTTCATCTCTGAGGTTAGGTTTGGAATCCATTTAAAAAATGGTTGAAAATTGGTTTTGCACCTTATGATCAGATGGTAATGTGGTTTGGAGATTTGAGCCAGAATGTTTAGTTGGGAATAATTAAAATCAGAAAGCCTGACCATTAATTATTTCTTGGTGTTTAAAATTAAAATTTTAATTTACTAAATCAATCTCATCAGTAATTGACATTATTTGGGTGTTCTGGACATGAAGAACTGGGCCTCACGCGGGCCCAGCTGCAAAGTATGTTAGATACAGACCTCTGGTGCTTTCTCTTATTAGAGCTGGGGCTCAACTTAAACCCAAAAAACTTGAAGACATTTCCGAGGGGTTTCGTTTTTTTAGTGCTTGAAATAATTTCCTTTTGGGTTTGTAACTTCATAATGCAATGCGTTTTAGGAATCCGATAATGTATAATCCTTAGCTTAAATAAGTAAAAGTTCCGCAATTTTCTTTTAGTTGATTAATTGATTTTTTTTAAAAGCAATTCGAGGTGCGCCGTGCCAAACAAAAGGACAATTGCATGGCCCTCGTTTCAATTAATTTTATTTAAGTCCTTAGAATTCGAGGCGTGCCATCTAGTGGAATCTCCATGGCCCTCGCAAAGTTGCAAACGCGTAGTTGCTTTAGGCGCGTTCTTTTAATAACCTACCTTCCTAAACTCGGGTGCGCATTTATGCGACCCAAATCCAAATCTCAACGTTAGATAAAATGTGTTATGGACTGCGGGTGCATTTATGTGACGTGGTTCGAAACATATTTTAAATGACGTTGCAATCTTCCTTTAATTAATTAAATAAAAGCGGTTAAAAAGTTAAAATTGCACAATAGGTCTAAAATGTTTTAAATCAGATAATTAAGCCGAATTTAATAGTTGAGCGACCGTGCTAGAACCACGTAACTCGGGAATGCCTAACACCTTCTCCCGGGTTAACAGAATTCCTTACCCGGATTTCTGGTTCACGGACTGTAATACAGAGTCAATCTTTTCCTCGATTCGGGATTTGAACCGGTGACTTGGGACACCATAAATTATCCCAAGTGGAGACTCTGAATCTCTTAATAAACAATTCCGTTTTGATTGTCCTTTAATTGGAGAAACTCCCTTTTATACCCTCTCCCGGGGGTGTAGGTAAAAAAGGAGGTGTGACAGCAGGTATCTGTGTGAGTGGGTACTGCTTGAGAGTTTGACATGTTGATTCCTGAAATTAAAAACACTTACGAGAACAAGCATAAAATCAGTGTGTGTTATGAGGATTAATACTAGGCAATCACTATTATCCTTAGCCCCACGGTGGGCACCAAACTGTTACCCTAAAATTTGGATAACAATTAAACTTATAATGTGGTTTTAAGGATATGTGATTTCACCTAATACCAATTGATAAACGTAAAGATAACTGATGCAAATTGACAATAATATAAAGCAAACCAGCGTTTGGACAGAGCCCTGAGCTTGGACATCCTCGAGCTAGTTATGCAAGAATAGTTAAAGACACAATAAGCTGATGAACAAGAAAGTAACTGAGAAATATTATATTGCTTTGATATTCGTGAATGTAAGGTCTCTACAAATGATGAGGACTCCTCTTTATATAGTAGAGGAATTCTAATTATGGTATAATTCTAATTACAGAAGAAAATTCTATGATTAGCCTAAACAACCGCCCTTGATCTGATCCGTTCCGGGATCTCCGCCATGATTTCGACCTGTTACGGATGTTTCGCTTTTCCATTACTACCCGAAGTCTATCATATTCGATCTCGATCGCTGCTGGCCTCGATCTCGACAGGCACCTCGATCCTCGAATTAGCTACCTTGTCTTCGTGCTCTGGTCTGATCCACTACGAGGCTGACCCTCGACCCAATTCCGTGGTTTCGATCGAACAACAAAATCGGATAAGTCCGATTTTAACCGTATACACAATGTTCTTTTAAGTTATATGTATGAAAGATGAATAAAGCAAATTACTTGTAGTAGAAAACATCTAAACACAAGAGTAGTGATTGCCTCACCGTTCTTGACCAAAAAAGAAATGTGACGGACAAGACAAGATTCACCAAAACTATTGCACGTGAAATATTATTAAATTAAATAAATAATCCAAACGACTTAAAAAGATAAAAGAAATTCTCATCTTTGATTCCCTTATCAATTTTTGACTAATTGTTGATTTCATTGACCAATAAAATGCTCATTTACCGAACCAATGTCTTTTTCACCAACTACTTTATTCAATAATTTGCACTTCGAGGACCCCGTTGTTTCACTTTACATCACTTGATAATACCAAACTTTGACAAAAAAAGGAAAAAATGAAAAAGAAAAAGGTTATTGACATTATTATATCGACAAACATAGTTATACTTTTTGGTTATCTTGTACCTTGTGTGATTGAAAGTCTAAAATTCATAAAGTGGTAGTTAGGAACTTAGGACACAGTATGATTGTCATATAACTGCTTACAAAATTCTTGTGCATAAATTAAATTCTTATAAATTGGAGAAGAATTGAATTTGATTATCCAAAAAGTAAATCTATGTTTGGAAACAAGTCTCTCTCTCTCTCGTTTTTCTTTTTATTTTCTCCACTGACAGATAAATAGAGAAATTTAATGCTGTCGAATAAGAAAGAATTTTGCTTTTAATTACCGATAAAGATAAACGTTATACCAATGGTAACATTCCACTACTAAAGAGAAATCTTGTTCAACCTATTGTTTGCGTGAATAATAATGGGGTCAAATAACTTTTCTTATTTTTTTCTGCCTACACAGATTTATACTATCTTAAAAAAATTGCATATAAAGCAGAAAATAAAAAAAAATAAAAAATCAAGAAAGATGTCACGATGTCTACAGACATCCCATGCCCTATAATACCTGGCATTCTCACTCCCCCTTGCCAAACCTATATATTTTATTCTTACTCAAACAAATTAGCAAATTTTAAGTTCGAGAATCAACTTCTCTAATTTTTAAATATAAATTTGATACCGGTTCTTAATTTTTTCTCAAAATATAATATCATTTTCATAATTAAAAATTAAAACATAATTAAATTAATTTTAGAAACTATAGTTGGCGAGCATTAATTTTGAGTTTAAGTTTTATATAGTGATTTTTCCTTTTTGAGTTTTAATTTTATGCAGTGAAAAAGTCTAATTTTTATGCCATCACAGATAAACAGGTGTAACTATTCATTACAAACCTGATAAGGCAACAAGAAAAATAGAAGAATAGTCTATTATAATCGATAAAATTACACTAATATTGTAATAATTCAATATTGTTATATTATGTATATATCTTAAATCCATTATTTTCCCCTGTCAACATCCTTTTTCAATTTCAACTGGTCCCCAAAGCTCTCTTATGTAATTTCCAGTTCAATCAGCTCACTCTCTACACACTAAAAAAGTGCAGTCCAGTGCACAAAGTATTTTACATTTACGTAAAATTTGGAGAAGGGTCGTATCCCAAAGGATGTGATTAGAGCTGTCAATATTGGCGACGTCGGGCTAGCCCAGCCAGCCCATGTGGGCTTTAGCAATTAACGGGCTGGGCTGGGCTAGCCCACCATTTTGATGGGCCTTATAATAGTCAGTCCACCCCAGCCCTATGTGGGCCGCGGGACCCCACGGGCCGGCCCATTATTTTTTAAATATAATTATATATTTTTTTAAGTTCTAACCTAAAAAAAGATAAATATTTAAAAGTTAAAAAAATCTTATTGAATTTTTTTTACATAACTTAATAACTTTTTATACTGTTCCAATATACCACAATAAATACTAAAAAGGTAAAAGATAAGACTATATTTCATTCACTAAAAGTCAAAACTCAAAAAAAATATTCAAGAGAACGTCCATGACGCTTATGGGATATCCAACACACACATCATCTTCATCAAACACATTTGAGTCCGCTTGTGAGAAGGTTGGCTTAACATCCTTACTTTAATCTACATTTATAATTCGTATGCAATATTAATTAGTTAAATACTAAGAATAATTAAATTTTTAAAACTAATTAATGTTTTAAGACTTTGATCTTTTAATATGATGAACTTAATAAACTTTAAGCTTGGGATACTCTTCTTGTTATTTTTTGTGTCATATACTTTTTATATTTTATATATTTTAAATACGTATTTTTATTAGGCCCACGGGCCGGCCCAGCCCAGCCTCAGTCAAGCCTCACGGGCCATGGGCTTACTCGGGCCGGGCTTAAAAGCCTCGTTTTTAAATGGGCTCCAAATATCCTAGCCCGGCCCTGCTAAATCACGGGCTGGGCTGGCCCAACAGACCAAGCCCATATTGACGGCTCTAGATGTGATATAGACCGCCTACCCTAATGCAAGCATTATAACTACTTTTACGGCTCGAACTCATACCCTAAAGTCATAGGGAGACAACTTCACCGTTGCTCGAAGGCTTTCACTACTCACATTCCACGGAGACAACTCTCCACACACTCTTTCCTATATATACATCATCTACATTTACATTCTCTTGTAATTTCACTCTCTCCATTCTTCTTCTCTTTCTTCTTTTTCCCCAAAACACACTTCAATTCCCCAGTCCTTTTTGGCCCATTATTCCTCTCTGATTTGCTGCAGAAACAGAACACAACAGAAAATCAGATATATTCCCTTTAGTCATCAGTATAGTACAATTAAATAACCACCATTCTTGATTTGTGCAAAACTAACCACAATCTGTTGTGTCAAAACTGACCAAAAAAGATGATATCTTGGCACGATCTTTATGTTGTCTTGACAGCAGTTGTTCCTCTATATGTGGCCATGATCTTGGCCTATGGTTCAGTCCGATGGTGGAAAATATTCTCCCCTGATCAATGCTCCGGCATCAACCGTTTCGTCGCTATTTTCGCCGTCCCTTTATTGTCCTTCCACTTCATTTCAATGAACAATCCTTATGATATGAACTTCCGTTTCATTGCTGCTGATACACTACAAAAAATCATCATGTTAGTAGTGTTATGTTTATGGGCTAACTTGACCAAAAATGGTAGTCTTGAATGGAGCATAACAATTTTCTCACTTTCAACACTTCCTAATACACTTGTAATGGGAATTCCTTTATTAATTGCTATGTATGGTGAGTACTCAGGTAGTTTAATGGTACAAGTTGTGGTGTTACAATGTATTATTTGGTACACCCTTTTGCTATTCTTGTTCGAATATCGCGGCGCAAAGATGTTGATCATGGAACAATTCCCTGAAACAGCAGGAGAAATTGTTTCATTGAAAGTTGAATCTGATGTTGTTTCCTTAGATGGCCAAGATTTTCTTGAAACAGATGCTGAAATTGGCCAAGATGGTAAACTTCATGTCACTGTACGAAAATCGAATGTGTCAAGAAGGTCATTTGCTATGACACCAAGACCATCAAATCTGACTGGAGCTGAAATTTATAGCTTAAGTTCATCAAGAAATCCAACTCCAAGAGGGTCTAATTTCAATCACACCGATTTTTACGCGATGATGGGTTTTCCAGGAAGGTTATCAAATTTTGGTCCCGCGGATACAACTCCTAGACCATCTAATTTCGAAGAAACCTGTGCTCAGGGAGCTCTGACTCAGAGCTCCCCGAGATTCGGGTTTTACCCTGCACAGTCTAATTTGCCGGCTTCTTATCCGGCCCCAAATCCGGAAATTGCTTCTATAGTTCCTAAAAACACGAAAATTCAGCAACAAGTACATTTACAGCAACAGCAGAATGGTAGGGCTAGCCATGATGCTAAGGAGCTCCATATGTTTGTCTGGAGCTCCAGTGCTTCACCCGTGTCGGAGGCCGCTGGCCTCCACGTGTTTGGTGGCACTGATTTTGGTGCTAATGAACAATCTTGTCGGTCTGACGGTGCCAAAGAAATTAGAATGTTGGTTTCTGATCACCCTCAAAATGGAGATAACAAAGGTATAATTCTTTTGTACTATTACTGTGTCGTTTTCCGTTGACTGTCAACTTATCGTAATCCTTCTTTGTTTGTGGGTTTTTACCTGATAATTTAATTTTTTTGAAGCTATTTCCCAAGATAGTGACTTTGGTGGTGAAGAATTCAGTTTTGGAGGTGTTATTGGTGATGGGAAGGATAGAGATGAAAAAAAGGAAGAGAAAGAGGGTCTCACCGGATTACATACCAAGGCTGCCGGAGTTCAAGATTCCGGTGCCGGAAAACAAATGCCTCCGGCCAGTGTTATGACACGTTTGATTTTAATCATGGTTTGGCGCAAGCTTATCCGAAACCCGAATACGTACTCGAGCCTTATTGGTCTAATTTGGTCCCTAATCTCGTATCGGTAATTGAGCTAATCATCCTATTAAGTTAATGATTGATTGTCTCAACTTCTTGAAATATTTTCAGTTGATTTATAAATTGATTAGGGATGATGTTGGAATTTTCCATTGATTAATGCGGTTTGTTTTGTCCTTTTATTGTAGGTGGCATGTGCATATGCCCAAAATCATGGAGAAGTCAATCTCTATTCTCTCTGACGCTGGTCTTGGAATGGCTATGTTTAGTTTAGGTAAGTATTCATACTTATGAAAATGTAACTTGAGGAGTACAAAAAAAAACTCTCTATAACAACTTTATTTGTTGCGATATTTTTTAGCTACTATAGTGAAGTGCTATTATAAAGGACATATATTATAACATAACATAATAATCGGTTCCGAGAATAACTTGACTTTTATAGTGAATGCATGTTATAGAGAGGTCTAAGTGTAACTTATTAATCATAAATAGTTAGTGCATAGAGGCGGATTCAACAATGACTTCGTGAGTGACTCAAAGTCCGGTGCTTCGCTCCGACCCTATATAGATGTACAAATAGAGTTAAGAATATTTATAATTCGCTCTCCCAACTAAGAACCCATAATGTTTAAATTCTAGCCCCGACATTGCTAGTGAAAATGTTGATAATGGATTGTGACATTGGGGATTTCGTTATGGATTGATGATAGGTTTATTTATGGCACTTCAACCTAAGATAATTGCATGTGGGAACACAGTGGCTGCTTTCGCCATGGCTGTGAGATTTCTCACTGGCCCAGCAGTTATGGCTGCAGCTTCAATTATCGTTGGCCTTCGTGGTACGCTCCTACATGTCGCCATTGTACAGGTAAACCATACATAATTAACAGTTGTTCTCTTTTAATATATTGTCTACTATTGGTTGGCAAGAAATGACAAAATTCCTATCCCTTATTTAATGCATTGGCGCCGAAAGAGTTTAAGTTATATATATTGCCACTCAGTTGCGAAGTCAAAAAATTTTCTAGGGTATTCAATATATGTTATATACCTCTAAAACCTAATATTTTACCTATATATATAATATATTTTTTTGATGAAGGATAATCAATTGACCACCCTCGATAGGCTTCGCCCCTGTCGTCATTGTAAAAGTTTTTTTACACCATCAGGTCAAGCAAAAGATATCTGTATGTAAGTCTCTCCTTAATATGTGAGATTCGTAATCTTAAAAATAACATATGTTACCTGGTACAAGAGGTAAAAGTGATTTGATGGTGTAAGAATTGCTTGCACTGACAATATAAATAATATAAACTCATTCAGAAATAATAGTTCACCAAGAGTTTGAAGGAATTATATATATTTTCCCCTTTTCTTCCTTATTTTATGAATAATTCAATACAATTGTTTGAAATGTTTGTATGTTAGGCTGCATTGCCACAAGGGATTGTTCCGTTTGTGTTTGCTAAGGAGTACAATGTTCATCCAGCTATTCTTAGCACTGCGTAAGTAAATTTCGCCTAGCTAGTTTCTTGAATTTCTTTTTTCTCTTCTAAATTCTTAATTGACTAAGTAAATTTTTCTCGGAATTTCAGGGTTATTTTTGGAATGTTGATAGCATTACCAATCACATTAGTCTACTACATTATCCTGGGATTATAAGATAATTAAGGATCAAGCACCAAATCTCCTGATTGTTGAAGTCTGCGATTGTGTTGTTTATATTATATGCAAGTGATTCCAGCCTTTTTGCTGTCGCTAATAGCCATCTGCATGATGAACCGGGTCTTCGGGTGTTTTGACACAAGTGGGAAAAATAAATAGCTGAGGAAATGGAATAATATTGTGCATAAAAGCTTAGTGGACATCAATTACTTACTGACAAGAGAAGTGGTTTTTGGTTAATTAGAAGAGTTCATTTCATGGCAATTAGAACATGTTTGGCTTAATTAGTCTGGAACCCTGATATTTGCCTCCATCTGAAGGGAACAACTCATCAAAAAATTCAAAAATGAAGGAAAAACAAATTGGGATTAGTCTAGTTGGAAGGGGACAAGAAGGCACCAAACATGCTATGATAATAGTCTTGTTTCTCTTCATAACCATTTCACATGTAAAAAAAGAATCACTCCAAAACAATTCATATGTACAATTGAGGTTGATTTTGAGCTTTTGATTTTTTAATGCTGAGCAATGGTAGATTTTTAATTTTTAGTTTTAACTTGTTCTTTTTTAATCTTTATTGAATTCCTTTGCGTCGGTTTATTGTAAGTCATTAAATAGTAACATATTTTGTTCACTTCTGCAGGTAATTGCTTTAGATTTGTAAGATTATGGTCCAAATCTCATGTTTGTTTCCTATAATGGATATGAAAGTGATGTTTTTCATCCACTAAAGTTTATTGTGGATGACTCCCTTCTCTCTTCCTGTTTTTTCACACTTCTCCGTATCCAAGAAAATAAATAAATAATGAAAAAGATATTAAGCTTCCATCTCATAGAAAAGTTACTATAAATATGCAGGGGGGGGGGGGAGGGGGGTTATGGTAGGTCTTAGGAAGCGAAAAAAACAAAGCAACCTTCCTATGCTAAGGCTCTTTAGTGGATCTTTATACCTTTTTTTTCGGATACACTATATAACCCAGTGGCGAAGCCAGAAATGTTTTCAAGGGTGTTCAAACTTGAAAGAATTAAAAAAAAAAATCCAATAAAGGGTGTTTAACATAGGTTTTATATATCTAAAATCAATATTTTACTTATATACACAGTGTAATTTTTCGTAATTTTTCGGCGAATGACCACCCTTTGCTAAACGTGGCTTCGCCCACGGTATAACCGGTATCAATATATATACATATATCTATACTATATTAAAAGCACGAAGGCCCTTAGCGAAATGTCGTTCGCCTTTTTTACCCTTTAAAAATATATTATATATTGTATAAAATAGTAACTTAAATTATTTGCCTAAAATTTAGGGCTTCAAAATTAACTATTTTTGGTATAGTAAATACTTCCTTGTTTAAAATAGGTATGAATCCTAATTTATAGGACTTACTTTTATCGCGTTTGTTTTTTCATTTCTTTTATTAATAAGAGATAATGTGCTTATTATATTTTCAATTCTAGATTATTTAATAAAATACTTGCAATAAAACACTAAAATTTAAAACTAACCTTTTTTTCCATTTTAAAATTGATCTTTATAAGCAAAAACGAAAATCTGAAGTTCCTCCAATTTAATGTTAATTATTATATAAAAAAATACTTCATTTAATTATTTTTATAATTATTAGAAGTTTAAAATTAATAAAACTTTTTTTTTATTATTTGGACTAAAATTTCTAATACTTAGAACTTTAAACTACTAAAATTTTACTTTATATAGATCATTCACTTAAGTTATGCGGGTTGCCATATGCATGGGACTACCCTTTTTTTAATTCTAATTCTAAGTCATTCTCTAGAGTTAATATGTCATGGAAAGTCTTCTTTCAATTATAAATTCTCTCACAAGCTTGCTTTAGTATCCTTTTAAATGTATTTTTTTAAATTTTCATTGCTATTTAATTTGATTTTGTGATCATATGAAAGTTGTAGATTATTATTTGCATGATTATATATTTTAAGTTATCCTCTAGTACTATTCAGGTTTTTAAGGACTTGTTCTTGCTGAAACTGAAAAAGGAAGCATGATAACTTGTGAAATTAAAGTTCTAAGGTTTTTAAGGACTTCTTCTTGCTGAAACT
This sequence comes from Nicotiana attenuata, assembly GCF_001879085.1. NCBI lineage: Eukaryota > Viridiplantae > Streptophyta > Magnoliopsida > Solanales > Solanaceae > Nicotiana > Nicotiana attenuata. The sequence continues at coordinate 211,278 of NW_017671123.1, forward strand.
GAAAAAGGAAGCATGGTAACTTGTGAAATTAAAGTTATAATATTATTTAAACTGAAATAATGTTTAAGTTGAATTATTGACTTATGATTGAGGATTTTTACGAGAGCTTCTTTATTTATTGAGTTATTATGCACATTTAACATATATAATTATCTTTAGGAACTTATACTTTTATTTTATTATTTAAACATAAATTTTGAATAAATTAGTATTCATTGAGATAGAATACACGCGCATCGCGTGTACCTTGAGGCTAGTGTGTGTGTATATATATATATATATATATATATGTTATATACAAAAATTATATAAATTTTATATACTTTTTCGGCTACGTGAGTGTAAATAATTTCTGACGCGAGCTAAAAGTAAAAAAAAAAAAAATTGTTCATTCTCTTAGGCAACAAGGCATTTTAGATAAGAGGGGCAGCAATATGAGATAGATCATCTAAAGAAAGCAAGCGAAAAGTGGAAAGTGTTGCCTATTGAGCTATATTGTAGAAAACTAAATAAGTAGTCGGTAACCTATATACATATATATATAATTATTTTGGTCGATCAACCAAATGTGTAACTTGCCCCCATAATATGCCCATAATCCTGAACGGGTTGTAATACAGTGAACATATCACAAGGCAAGTCACATCAAAATATGACCTATATCTACCATCTTTATTCCAATATAGTATTGTTTATAAATTCTTTAAGCCTCTCAATGTGTGTGTATGTATATACACAGATATGTTCATCTTTACTCCACTATTAAGCCTCTCAATATATATATATACTTATACTTTTGACACTATTAATTAGGTTCACCACTTGTTGCTTAAAGTAAGACACAAATATTTGTGTACTTAAAAATTATCTTATTAATCGTAAAATATAAAGTTTAAAGTTTAATTAATTTTAGATATAAAAAAATATCGTTCCTTTGGAACAAACAATAAGGAAAGCGCATCGGATAAATTATGTTGAGATAATTTGAATTGTAGCATATCACATTTTCCATTTCAATACTCTTTTATTTTATTATATTGTGGAAGATCGTGAGTTAACTAGCATACAATTAGACACAAAACAAATTGAGAAGAAAAAGAACTCAGGTTTTAACGAGGTTCGACTAAGCCTAATCCTCGGGACAAAAGCAGATAGAGTTTTTCACTATAAATTAGAAGAATAATGCAATAAAATGAACCATCAACTACAACTTTTTATATCTTAGATCCCAAGTAATCCCAAACTTATAGGAAAAAAGTTTTTTCTCAATCTTACAAGGACAATAAGTTTTTTTTTTTTTCAAATCTGTTAGAACAATGAGTTTCTCAAACCAATAGGGTTATGGATTTCCAAAATGCATTAGGAAATTTAATATATCTAGGATTCATAAAATTCAAGACACAATTAATATGATCATTGTCTGAAAAATAAAAATATTTGATAGATGACTTGAATGCTTCAAGCAATCTTTTTATTTGTAGTTGAGGATTCTTTCAAAGATTTTTATTTTCAGACAATGATCATGTTAATTATTTCTTTAATTTTATGAATCCTATAGTTATATTAGATTTTCTATTATTCTTAGGAAATTCATAATCCATATAGATTTGGGGAACCCATTATTCTAATAGATTTGGAAATGAATACTTATTATTTTTTGGATTGAACAAACCTTTCTCTTATAGGTTTAAGATTATTTGGGATGTAATATGTAAAAAGTTATAGTCGGGATTCATTGTATTGCGTTATTTTTCTCATTCATATTGAAAAACTCTCTCTGATTTTGCCTCGAGGATTAGCCTTAGCCGAACCTCATTAAATCATTGTATTCTTCTTCTTCTTTATTTATTTTGTATGTAATTGTGTGCTAGTTACCCCACGATCTTTCGCAATAATTAGTATCAGAGCTAGGCATGTTTTTATTCAGAGTTAAGATGTCTCATCATCTTCAATGAAGTACGAATTAGTAGAAAAATTCTATGAAGTTAGGATAAAATCGTCTTTGGTGTTACAAGGCGATTGATGAAGATTTTCCAGAGAGATGAAAGAGTCAGATAAAACAGACCTGAAAGAGAGGGCTTTGCGTGCGATCTTCATAAGCGTTACAGATAATGTTCTTCGCAAAATTGCTAAAGAAACTTTTGTAGCAACGACATAAAAGAAGCTAATGGGTCTATATTTTAAAAAATCGCTAACAAATCATCTTTACTTGAAAAAGAGTTTGTAAAATCTTTGTATGAACGAAGCTACACCAATTAAACTTAAGTTTAATTCAATTATAATGGATCTGAAGAACGTAAACATTAAAATTGAGAATGAGGATCATTCCTTGATCGTGTTATGTTATTTACCACTATCTTACAATACTTTGTTGATAGGTTGCTATATGGAAAAGACAGTATTTCAATGGATTATGTTAGTAATGCAATAAAATCTTAAAAATTATGAAGTTTCAAGAAAACAGAATTGAGGGCGATGGTCTTGTGAGTACGGGAAGAACACAACAGAAAGACTTTAATATAAAAAAGACTAACACTGGATCAAAGTCTAGAGAAAGAAATTATAACTGCTATAAATGCGAGGAGCATGATTATTGTAGGAGAGATTTTCAAGCTATAAGATAAATTGAGGAAGCAGATAGTAGATAATTCTGCAAATATTATTGACACTTGTAACAATTCTAATGATAATGACGATGTAAGAAAAGTTTGTGCCGTGAGTTCTAGTCATGGTCAAAATTCCTAGGTTCTTGATTCTGATGCAATTTTCATATATCTTCACATAAAGAATTGATTTACAACTTACAAGTAGATGAGGGAGACTATCTACTTGGAGATAATAATCCATTATTGGAGAGGGAATTGATAACATCAGATAGATAGTGTTCGATAAAGTTATCAGAAACATTGAGTGTTGATATGTTACTTATGTAAAAAGAATTTTAATTTTTTTTCCCGGCATTGGATGATTTATGTTCCAGTTCAAGAATAGAACACATAAAGTATGTAAAGATTTTAAGGTGCTCATGAAGGGTAAGCTACATTCTAGACTGTATTATCTTCAGGCCAGCGTAGTTGATAGAAAAACTGCTGTACCTTTTGAAAAGGAGTGATGAATCAATCTTAGTTGTGGCACTGCGACTTAGTCATATGAGTGAAAAAGGATTGTATTTGTTGAGCAAGCAAAATTTGTTGGATGGATACAAAAATTATTTAAATTTGTATGAACATTGTATGTTTGATAATTAGATAAGGGTGAATTCAGCAAGAAGACAGATTACAAGACCACAGGCAAGTTAGATTATATACATTCAGATTTGTGGGGTTCAAATAGATTTCCTTTCAAGAATGGTGCAAGGTATTTTATGACTTTGATTGATGATTACTTAAGTATGGGGTGGGCATATTTTCTGCAAATAAAAGATGATACATTTTTGACAATTCTTAAACAAAGACGATGGTTGAGACACAATTACAAAGAAAAGTTAAGCGTCTTCGGACTGAAAATGTGCTAGAATTTTTCAATTCAAAGTTCAATATCCTACATCAGAGAAGGCATAGTGAGACATCGCACTTATGTCGGAATTTCACAACAGAATACTGTTCCAGAATGTATGAAACACAACGCTTTATGATCGGGCACGAAGCATGCTTTCAGACTAATTTGTTAGCAATAATTTTTGGGTTGAAGCAATCAGTAAGCTTTTTACTCGATCAATAAATCTCCATCCATAGCTATTGAGTTGATGTCACGATCCAAAATCCACCTAGTCGTGACGACACCTAAACCAGCCCACTAGGTAAGTTATGCAATAGTCGACACAACTCAAATAAGAATAATAATAAAATTAATAAGTGAAATAACTTAGATTCTATACAATAAACCAATGATTGGTAGTACAAGTCATGAGCCATTAAGACCTAAATTTACAAAGATGATACAAAAATAAATATAACATCTGTTTGAAATATACAATAACAGATACAAACCTAAAACTACCAAGAACAAGTGATAGCCATATCCAGAAGGTACTTCTTCAATTCCAACTTCCGCCATCCACACCAACTCAGCTCCAAGATCTGCACGCAAGGTGCAGAAGGTACTATGAGTACAACTGACCCCATGTGCTCAGCAAGTATAATAGCTAATCTCAGAGAGGTAGTAGAAGAAAGATTAATAATTGATACTTGCTAATCACTTGTACAATTAATAAATCTAACAAGTGCAGAACAATTATATGATCAAGTCTTAAATCACAAATAAAATCACCTTGGTGCACACAGTAACTTAACGTACTCTACTAGGTCAACAATCCAGCATACAAAGAAGATGTGCGTCCAATATCATTAAATCATAAAACTTGCATATAGAGAAGATATGTATGATTAAACAAGTCAAGTCACACAGATTCACATATGGAGAAGATATGTACCATGTCTCATCTTATCAAGTAAGGTGGCATATAAAGAAGATATGCAAAAAAGCATGTATATAACCGGGGCTAGCAAATATAGAGAGATGCAGCAAAATCATGTATACATCCAAGAAAATTGCAAGCAGAGAAGAAATACAATAACTAAATATCAATTTGTTGCGTCAAACAACCCGATCCCAATAGAAATCACAATACGTCTCTAAGGCCCACATCAGAATTTCAATAACCGAACCAAACTGGTGTTTTATACTTCAATACCACACAAGAGGAGGTGATTTGTGTGGTTTCTAATTTTTTGCTTAAACTGATTATAGAAGGACCTGGTTCTTCTATGTGTTCCTTCTGCTACTGTTGCGGAATAATAAATGTAGAAAGTAAAGAACACAAATATTTTTAATGGAAAACACCTGGCTCAAAAGATGAAAAAGCCACGACCTACTACTCAGTAGGATTTTCTCCAACACTTCACTAAATCACTGAGCCAAAACAGCATTTACAAAACTCTTTGTAAACCTAAGGATTACCTCTAATCCCGTTGTAACAACCAGCCTCTAACTGCTGCGACAACTTCAAGTTAACTCTAACTTGAATACTCAAAGTACCTATTACAATTTCTTCTAGATAAAGCTCAAAGGTACAATATGAAAACACCTACTACAATTGAACTAGAAATAAAGAAAGACACATAAAACTCTTTATGGAGCTGGTTCTTCAATCTGGTTCATGTAGCTTCAGGTTTGCACACTTGAATCACACACGATCTGCTTGCAAAAAGCCTAGCTATTTTGCTCTCAATTCACGTTTTTCTTCTGCGTTTTTGTGCAACACCATAATGCGAGAACATCCTGCAATTTATAGAGTTAGTAGATGAAGAAATAACTAGAGTTCTGATGCAACTCTTCCTTGGTGGAAGAGTTCTTGTTGATTTCAACTTCTAACTCCTTCCCTATCTTGGATAGTGTTCTCTTTGATTAAGGAGTCCTTCTCCTTATCAATTATGCAGCCTTTTCGATCAGGAGATATTAAATACACCAAGTTAAGCTTATCTCCTTCACATGCATCTCACATGCTCGAATCTGCCCGTTGTTATGAACCTGAGGGATGGACCTGGTTCATGCCTAAGTTCCTTTGTCAGTCTTCAAAACTAACATTTACTTGGGCCAACAAATTCCCCCTTTTTGATGATGACAAACTCTGTGCTTTTCATACACTTAGGCCCCGCCAGAACTCAGCTCAACATCAACACAAAGTTAGAAATATTTTTCCTTTTTATCACTTATCATCAAGGACCAGGTACATTAGGTTATAAACATCACTGTTCAAAGTCTAAACATCACTTGTTTAAAGCACAACCTTTCCCCCCTTTTGGCATCATCGAAAAGTTGCATAAAAAACGTGAGATAACCAGATTTTAAAGCTTACTCATGGCCACTGGGGCTACTTCAAATGCAATCATGGATTAATCATCATAGATCAAGCTAAAAATTTTAACCATCAAAGAAATATAAACAAACAGTTAGAGCAAAAATAGCGAATTTCATTGATGATTGATAAGATTCTACCACAAAGCATAAGAAGAAATAAAAATACTGAAAACATGAGCAAAAGAAACAAAAAGTTCCGAATTGGATCACTGGTTGATCTACTATAGGCTAGGATTTAAGGCTTGGAAGAACTAGGTGCTTGGTTTTTGACTTGGAGGAATTTCAGCATACCTTAAAGAATGCCATCATTCTCCTCTTTTTCTCTTGCCAGCTCAGTTCTAAGAGCATCTCTCTTAGTCTCCACCTCAACCAACCTCTTCTTCAGCTTTTCAATCTCAGTATCCTTAGCCCCACTTTCTTGCATCAAGGCTTTGACCTTGCTATTCACTGGTACCTTTTTGGATGAACTAGGTTCTTTAGGGGTGACATTGACTTCATAATCGCAAGTAAGCAGAGTACTAACCCAAAAATTATCCATGCTTGTACTAACCTCCCACTTTTTCATAGGTACATTAAAATGTGCAAGCATAGTTTTGAGAATGAAGCCATAGGGAATGGTATGAGTTTTGGTGCCATTGATAACTCTATTAAGTAGCTGGATTATAGCTTTCAGTCACTTTCTTCAACAGGTCTGCGAGGGTTTTCTCTACAGATGAACCAGGTTCATCTCTCCAAACAACCCGTTCACCTGCATCTTTGGTTAAACTCACATGAGTGGATGAAGAACCAGCCACTCTTGACCCCTTTCCCCTCACAGTACTCCTAGTACCCTTGCTCTCCTTTTTTTATTTATTTTTACCACCAACTTCTCCAGATTCTGTAGTCTCAACACCTGCTATAGATCCTACAAATCTATTCTCCAAATTTGCAGCAACTTTAGAAATTGCCTCAGGAGAAACATTAGAATCAGAAGATACCTGTTCAATTTCGGAAGAACCACTTTATTCCCCCTGAGTAGCAGACTTTAAAGAATCTAGGTAGTTTAATACGGTCAGGAGTCTTGAACGTAACTGGTTCACTTGTAACGGATAAGTTCAAAAGAACTTTGGTATTTGGTAGGACTTTGCTCATGATCCAAATATAGTTATTTCAAATTATGCAGAGTGTAGAAAACATACCGTGTTATCTTGATGAACCAGGTTCTTAACTGATAATTCTCTTGTGTAAGTCTAAATTTGCTAAAATAGAGAAAATATCATTAGAGATTAATGAGTCATTTTAACACATGGAACAAGAGTATACTATGAAAAGTATGAGACTGAGCAAGATTTAATCTAATTATACACAATTTACAATCTTTCTAACCAAATTTTTCCAATTTTTTTTTCATTTTTTTTAACCTTGAACTGGTCCTTTTAGGTGATTTAATCATCCCTAATTCCAACTTGTTCCTCTCAAAGTGACCTCTACTTAAGGCTTTTGTGAAGATGTCAGCAATTTGCTTGTTAGTAGCACAAAACTCCACAGTGATCAAGCCTTTCTCATAGTTGTCCCTCAAAAATGGTGCCTAACATCTATGTGCTTAGTTCTCTTATGATGAACCAGGTTCTTTGTCATACTAATAGCACTAGTGTTATCACAAAAAATAGGGATGCAACCAACATCAACTCCAAAGTTCAATAATTGCTGTTTGATCCACAGCAATTGAGCACAATATGAAGCAGCAACAACATACTCCGCTTCAGCAATAGATAAGGCCACTAAACTTTGCTTTTTGGTAGCCCATGACACAATACATGAACCAAGGAAGTGTGCCATACCTGAGGTGCTCTTCCTATCAACAAGGAAACCTGCATAGTCAGCGTCAATATATCCCACTAGGTTAAAATTACTACCTTTTGGATACCAAAGGCAAAGGTCAGTGGTGCCTTTCAAGTATCTCAATATTTTCTTGACAGCAGTCAAGTGGGACTTCTTTGGATTTTCCTGAAATCGGACACAAAGACCTATACTGAAAACAATGTCAGGTCTGCTAGCAGTAAGACTAATCATTCCCCTATACAATTTCTGATCAACAGATGAACCAGGTTCATATATATCCAATTTCGTGGATGTTGCAGTAGGAGTGTCAATTTCTTTGGATGTTCCTTCCTGGTTTTATTATTGAGTAATAGGTTCATAGACAGGTTCCCTCGAGGTTTTAGGATCAGTTCCTCTCTAGTCAGTTCTCCCTGTCATGTTGCCCTGGATGGAAGGACCTGTTCCTTCTTGTGATGCATCTTCAGGCTGAACTGTAGTTTCACCATTTGAATTTCTTATCAGCCCAATCTCTTCATTATCTTGTTCCTGCCTCTCAGAAAGAATGTTAGTTTTAAAAAAATAACATCTACAATTTATTTTTTTGCACACATAGTTCTTTTACTGTATATATTATAAGCTTTACTATGTGAAGAATATCCCAAGAATACTCCCTCATCACTTCTGGGATCATACTTACCTAGGGAGTCTTTGTCATTATTGTGAACAAAGCACTTGCATCTAAATGCCCTAAGATGGGATATATTAAGCTTTCTCCCTTTAAATCTCATAGAGAATCTTCTTAACAAAAGGTCTAGTCATGCAACTATTTATGATGTAGCATGCAAAAATTCAGCAAACTTAGCATTTTCAAATTCAGTTCCATGATCAGACCTAATTGATGCAAGTTGATTACCTAGTTGTTTCTGAGTTTTTCTAATAAAAGAAGTAAACATGTCAAATGCTTCATCTTTAGATGTTAGGAACAATGTCCAAGTAAACCTAGAGTAATCATCAACAAGCACCACCACATATCTTTTACCACATCTGCTTAATGTTCTCATTGGACCACAGAGATCCATATGGACCAGTTCCATCGTTCTGGTGGTGCTTACCACTTTCTTGCATTTAAAAGAGGATCTTACCTGCTTCCCCCTTGCATAAGCCTCACAAACTTTGTCTTCCTTGAACTTGATGTTAGGCAGCCCTATCACCAGGTCCTTGGAGACTAATTTGTTGAGTTGAATCAGACTTGCATGTCCAAGTCTCTTATGCCAAAGGAGAGAATCATTGTCCAAGACACTTAAGCAAGTGAGTTCATTTTCTGAAAGTGTGGACAAATCTACAATTTATGTATTGTTTACTCTTTTTCCCTGCAAAACAATCTTGTCAGTGGTAAGATTAATCACAAAATATTTGGTAGAGGTGAATGCTACCAAGTTACCTTTATCACATAATTGTGATACACTGATTAGACTGTACTTTTGGCCATCTATCAAGTAGACATTCTCAATAGAGTGAGAATCAGTCTTACCTACCTCTCCAACCCCAATGATCTCACTTTTCTTCCCATTTGCAAAGGAGACATTACCTCCTTTGAAGTCCTCAAGTGAAAGGAATTGGTTCTTGCTTCCTGTCATATGCTTTGAGAAGCCACTATCCATGTACCATATTTGGATGCTCCCCTTAACTTGGACTCGGAAAAGGAAATTAGGGGTTAGTATTAGGAACCCAAACTAGTTTGGGTCCCTTTCTGTAGGCAAAAAGGTGAATCAGATTCTTTTTAGCCGAACCTGGCAGCCTATTTTTCCCTTGAACAAATTCTTTATTCTTTTAACTAGCCTTTTCTTTTGCAATACATTCACTTTTATAGTGACCAGTTTTACCACAGTGTGTGCAAATTATGTTCTCAGGAAGTGTGAGGTACTTGCTTTTGGGATCCCACTTAGGTGCAGGGGTCTCGTAGCCAAGTCCTCTCTTATTGCTACTATGGTGTTCATGTAGCCATGAAAGTGCATCGGAGGACCTATTACATTTACAGGTTCTGTCTAGCTCATGCTTAACCTTGTTTAGATCTTCTTTAAGAACTCTTATCTGCTCATCTCTTTTGTACAACTCATCTTTCATTTTTCCTATATTTTCTTGTGAAGTGAGTTGTGTGTGATCAGCTTTCTTTTTACCAGTTCCTAATTTCAATTTTAGATTTTCAGATCTAAGCTCTAGGACAGTGGTGTCAAGTTCATGAGCCTGGTTCTTTAACTCAGCATTTTTACTTTCACTTTCACTAGCCCTAAGTTCCAGATTTTTGCACTTAGATTTCAAAATCACACACTCCTTAGACAGTTGTTCCTTTTCATTGTTTAGATCCTTAGATTCATCAATGAAATCCACGAGTAACTCAGATAGCCTTTCTTTAGACAAAAATTTAATCTTGTCTTTGAGATGAATTATACTTACCTCAGATTCCTCATCGGATTCTCCAATTGCCATAAGTGCTTGTTCATCTCCATATTCACTCCCTGAGTCCTCATCCAAGCTTTCTCCCCAGGCGGCAACCATAGCATTTGTTGATCCTTTGTTCTTCTTGGGTTGAACCTGTTCCTTCTTCCTGTTCCTTCGTTCAGCTCTTTTCTTCTTCCATTCAATTTCCCATTGAGGGCAGTTTTTGATGTGGTGATCAGTCTTCCCACACTTGTAACACCCCTCATTGGTTTGTTTTTCAGGAACCCTTGGTTTGCTGTAGCTTCCACTTCTTGAAGGACCCTTTGTGATCATGGTCATTTTATCCTCCTCTAGATCAGCACCTTCAGTGATTCTGAATGCTAGGCTCCTTTCCTTTTTGGGTGCATCCATCTTCATGGTTTGCCTTCTAATTTCATAGGCAGTGACATTTCCAATTAGCTCATCCAACTTAAGAGTGGCAATGTTCTTTGATTCCTGAATAACAGTGATTTTGCTTTCCCAAGAGACTGGCAGAACCCTTGTCAAAATCTTCTCAACTTTGTCTTCTTCAAGAATAACCCTTCCAAGAGACTTAAGTTCATTTGTCAGTGTGGTGAACCTTGTATACATCTCTTGGATGGTTTTCCCTTCCTTCATGGTGAAATTCTCATATTGAGAATATAGCAGTGTTCCTTTGGACCTCTTCACTTGAGGTGTTCCTTCATGAGCCACTTGCAAAGTGTCCCAGATTTCCTTAGCAGTGGTACAACTTTGAATTCTACTGTACTCGTCTGGACCAAGTCCACACACAAGCCATTTCTTGGCCTTAGCATTCTTTTCCCGTTTTCTCAAGTCCACAGCATTGCAGTCAGCTCTTGTTTTTGGCACGTCTACTCCTTCAGCCTTCTTCTTCATGGTAGCTAGGGGACTATCAGTGACAATGTCCCATAGCTCATATTCTTCTCCGATGATGTGATATCTCATCCTGTTTTTTCACCAAGAGTAGTACTAGCCATTAAAGAGTGAAGGCATATTAGTGGATTGGCCTTCCCAGTTTTCAGGCGGTGCGCTCATCTTGATATGTTCCTAAGGTATTAGCCTCTTCAAGGATAACCTGCCCTGATACCAATTGATGTTGTATACTTCAATACCACACAAGAGGGGGGTGATTTGTGTGGTGTCTAATTTTTTGCTTAAACTGATTATGGAAGGACCTGGTTCTTCTATGTGTTCCTTCTGCTGCTGTTACAGAATAATAAATGAAGAAAGTAAAGAACAAAAATATTTTTACGTGGAAAACACCCGGCTCAAAAGGTGAAAAAACCACGACCTACTACTCAGTAGGATTTTCCCCAACACTTCACTAAATCACTGAGCCAAAACAGCATTTACAAAACTCTTTGTAAACCAAAGGATTACCTCTAATCCCGTTGTAGCAACCAACCTCTAACTGCTGCGACAACTTCAAGTTAACTCTAACTTGAATACTCAAAGTACCTATTACAATTGCTTCTAGATAAAGCTGAAAGGTACAATATGTAAACACCTACTACAATTGAACTAGAAATAAAGAAAGACACATAAAACTTTTTATGGAGCTGGTTCTTCAATCTGGTTCATATAGCTTCAGGTTTGCACACTTGAATCACACACGAACTGCTTGCAAAAAGCCTTGCTATTTTTCTCTCAATTCACATTTTTCTTCTGCGTTTTTGTGCAACACCATAATGTGAGAACATCCTGCAATTTATAGAGTTAGTAGATAAAGAAATAACTAGAGTTTTGATGCAACTCTTCCTTGGTGGAAGAGTTCTAGTTGATCTCAACTTCTAACTGCTTCCCTATCTTGGATAGTGTTCTCTTTGATTAAGGAGTCCTTCTCCTTTTCAATTATGCATCTTTTTCAACCAGGAGATATTAAATATACCAAGTTAAGCTTATCTCCTTCACGTGCATCCCACATGCTCGAATCTGCCTATTTTTATGAACCTGAGGGATGGACCTGAGAGATGGACCTGGTTCATGCCTGAGTTCCTTTATCAGTCTTCAAAACTAACCTTTACTTGGGCCAACACAAACCACTAATAAGTTTTTCCAAAGTCCACATCAGCCAGAAACTCGTCTGTTTCTCACAATCTGCGTGTACACCATCAAGAAGGCACATGAAGAGGGGTGACCCTGGGATGGATCCATATCCGCATGCTACACGGACAACTCACGTGCTAATATTATTAATGGTACAGATAACTCACGTGCCAATAATAATAATATTTCGAATCCGCATGGACAACTCATGTGCTGCACGGACAACTCACATGCTAATAATATCGAATGCACGGACAACTCACGTGTTGCACGGATAATTTACGTGCCAATATCACAATCCACTCGGTGTGGTGACATGATCAATATCACAATCCGCCCAGCGTAGTCACATGCTTAATAACACACTCCGGCGTGATCACATGCTCAATATCACAATCCGCTCGGCTTAGTCACATGCTCAATATCACAATCCATCCAGCGTGGTCACAAGCTCAACATCACAATCTGCCCGACGTGGTCACATGCTCAATATCGCAATCCACATGGCGTGGGCATATTCTACCAGTCCAAATCGTATCACATAAAAAGCAGATATACAAGAATACTTGTACATGATCAATTAAAATCAAATTTCATACCCCTGGACATGCTAAGGTGTATGCATATACAAAGTGCACTATCATTACTCAAATCAGGCAAATACATCATGAAAGTAGCAATTATCAAGTTCAATTAGGAGATTAACCTCTATGTAACCTCAAACTTGGCTCAAATAGCTCACAACATGGGTACAAATATAAGAACCATCAAAACATGAAGCTTAACAATCAATTTAAGGCATATCATAGCCTAAGCACTACCCTGAGCATGAATAATGCCCTTGGTGCACACACATGGGCTCATCCCCACACATATGCACCACTCATAGCATGTAGCTATCACAAATAACTCAGGAAACTAATTCCTCAACCAAGTTCAGTTAAGATACTTACCTTGAGCAAGCTAAATCAATACTCTAAGAAGCCCTTCCCACATAAATCAACCTTCGAACGGCTCGAATCTAGCCAAAATAACTTAATAATATCAACAGAAGCCATAAAAAACAAGCCCAAACAATAAAGCTAAGATTTTGGTTCAATTATGCAAAGTCAACCCACAAGGTCAACTTTGTACCCGCACCTCGGAACCCGACAAAACTCACAAATTCCGAACACCCATTCCAATACGAGTCCAAATATATGTGTTTCACCCAAATTCAACCTCAAATCGATCCTCAAATCATCAATTTACACTCTCCAATATCATAGTCCAAAAACTCCTAAGTTTCACCTTTAATTCACATAAATTAGGTGTAATAATCGATGGGTAATCAATATCTAACACCAAAATCAATTAAGGATTACTTACCCCTTCAATTGTAATGAAAAGCCCTCCAAAAATCGCCTACAACCGAGCTCCTTAACTCTAAAAATGAGAAATAACCAAAACCCGTCGAAATAATATTCTGCCCAGCTAATCTGAATATGTAGAACCTTTTCCGCATCAGCGGCTCAACTTCTGCGGAGAAACTCCCGCACTTGCGATCCCACTTAACAACCCGACTTATCGGATCTGCGATCACCTAACCGCTAATGCACAAACGCTTTTGTGATCTATTCCTCGCAGGTGAGGTCACGCTTCTGCCCAAACAATCCGCATTTGCGATCTTCTCATCCTTCAGTCCATATTCACTTCTGTGACCACAAGCTCGCATTTGCGTACTCGCATCTGCGATCAACCCTCCACAGATGTGGAAGCACCAGAATCAGAAATTCTTCAGCAATGAAACATAGTCCAAAATAATATGAAATCAACCCGAAACATACCCGAGGACCCCAAGGCCCGTCCAAACACATTAACGAATCCTAAAATATAACACGGACCTACTTGAGGCCTCAAATCATGCAAAACAACATCAAAACTACAAATCGTCAATCAAGATCAATCTCTTAAGTTCATAAACTTTGTAATTCGAACCAAGCGTGCAATTCAATCCTAACCAATCTAGAATCCAATCAAACCTTACACACAAGGCCCGAATGACAAAACGAATATATTCTAACTTTCGAAACAACCATCCAAACCCGATAGCATCGAAGTCAACTTCGGGTCAAATTTATGAACTTTCCAAACCTTCACATTGTAAACTTTCACCGATTCGAGCCAAAACCTTCTAGAAACATCCCAATGTAAATCCAAAAATACGGCTAAGTCCAAAATCATCATCCGGACCTAACGAAACCATCAAAACTTTGATATGAGGTCTAATACACAAAAGTCAAACTTAATCAACTTTTCCAACTTAAAGCTTCTCAAATGAGAATCATTCTTCCAAATCAATCGCGAATCGCTCGAAAACCAAAACCAACCATACACGCAAGTCATAACCACATCATATGAAGCTATTCAAGACCTCAAACAATTGAACGGAATGCAAATGCTCAAATGACCAGTCAGGTCGTTACAATTAAAAATTCCTATTGAGGTATGGTCTGATTCACCTGCTGGTTATTTAAATTTAAGGATTGTCACAACCCAAAACCAACTCGTCGTGATGGCGTCTATCATGGTACAAGGCAAGCTGACTACTCGGACATTTTAAACACTTAAATCTTTGAAAGATACGAAAATAGTTTAATTAAAGAGAAATCTTTTAAAAGCAAGATATAAGGTCATAACTCAATACATAGTCTCTCTCAAAACTGGGGTGTCACCGAGTACATGAGCATCTACATAAGGATATAGTCTGATACACCATCTAAAAAATAAAAATTGAAACATAACATAAAAGATAAGGGAGGAGACTCAAGGTGTGCGAACGCCAAGCAGCTACCTCGATGATCTCCGAAGGTCCGGGCTTCGCAACTCAGCTACCGCTTGTAATTGCCTAATTTTTGCTCTTGACTTTTTCTTTACATTATAATTTTTAGAATTCTTATGTGTGTATTTTTAGGCCTTTAAATTAGATTATGTTAAATAATTTGATATGAGGGTTAGGGGATTGGGCTTAATCATTTTTAAAGCCAAAATTGGCCCAAATATTGGACCAAAATCGGTGGCCCAACAGCCCAAGACTTGGTCCATATGCTTTGGCCTGGAAGACTTCAAAACTACGTATATAAAGCGTAAAATCCCAAAAAATTTGCCCTAGGTATATAAAGCGTAAAATCCCAAAAAATTTGCCCCATTTCTCTTATTACTCTCCCCCTTTCTTCTTCTCTCTCTTCTTTGTCTCCTCTCTGCCGCCTCCACCGGCCGCCGCCCATCTCCGCCGCCGGGAAATCGCCACCGCCGGCGGACCACCCCCAATCAACCTCATTTTTTCACCCATGCTCTCCTTAACTCCCTCTTTCCGAATCTCCAAGCTAAATTCCCCAAAACCCCCTCAAAATCCACGAATTTTAGATATAGGAAACCCTAGCTGCCACCTTTTTGCCCAAATTCGGGAAGTTCCGACCACCACCACCCTACAATACTTACATCAACAGAAAGAGATCCTCAAGACCTATCTATTAATGTCAATCTCAAGATGAAACTCCGACCACTAATTTTCCGGCCGCCGTCCAGCTACCCTCTCCCCACTGTCGCGACCACCTCAGGCCACCACTGCCTTATTTTTTAGCCCACTCAACCTAAAGACTCATGTTCCCTTCTAGTATGATGCCAAAACTTACTTGTTTTGGGCGTTTTCTAAAAGGGAACTTGGGTTTCGGGGTCGGACAACCGCCTCTTGGTATCCCGACGTCGCTCAGACAATTTCAGGCATGCCCGTTAGGTATAATCGTCATCCCTTTAATTAATTTCTGATTTTTTTATATTAGTAAGTTAGTTTCTGATTTTTATTTTTATTTATTTTTATTTTTGTTTTGGTTGTTTCTTGTTAATTGGAGTTTCAAGTTAGGATTGTTTAACTAGTTATCTCCATTTAGTTTAGTTGTTTGATACAATATTATTGATTAAACGGGATCTTAGTGTATTATTTAAATCGTTTACTTAGTTGATCGATTGTTTAGTCGTTGAACGTCGTCGTCCGATTGTTAGTAATGTTCGTCTAATTTTTGTTTTGAGCATTAGTCTGTGAATTCAGTTGTTTGTTTTATGGTTAGTTTGCACAAATTAATTTGTTTTAATTTAGTTAGTTTGGGTTTTAGTTCCATTTGAAGTTTTGTTTCTGTTTTGTCAATTTTTAGTTGTGTGAGTTTGTTTTAGTTTAAATTAATAGGGTAGTATTGATGTTGTTAAAATCTGAAGTTTTTATGGGTTTGATCATGACTTAGGGTACTAGTAGCTTACTTTTGACTAGTAGGGTGGCTGAAATGACATTTTTTCTCCTTTCTTCTGCTATAGCATATTTTCAGGCTGTCCTTTCACCTTTTCGACAGCCTTTGAACAATGTTTAGCACAAAAAGTGACTTTCTTTGCCTACTTAAGGGCTTCCCTTTCTTCACTTTACAGGGACTCTATCTTACATTGAGAGATCATCTTTTACACTTTAAAAGACATATATATTTGAGAAGAATCAGCAGCTTAATACAAATAGCAAGCTGAAATTTCAGATCCTTGGGAGTTTCTAAGAGTGAACCTTTGAGAAAAATAGAAAGATCCCTTAGGCAATTTGTGAAGTTGTTTAGCTACTAGTTTCAAGCATCTTTGTTGGTTTTCTGGGCTATTTTAATACTGAGGTGCTGCTGTTTTTATTGCTGTTTTTGCTACTATTCTTGTTGATCCTACTGTTGTACTTTTATTATTCTGTGACTCAGGTAACTCTTTAACCTTATGTTGCAGATATTTTCACATTAACAAGAAGATTTGAACTCATCTTGACTACTGGGGGCATATCTATCTAGATAAATGAATGCTAGATAGTTTTCTTGATTGTTTAAGTATATCTTGTTGGATTAATATATAAAAATGACTCCCTGAATGTTCGAATAATGTTTATTCATGTGTAGCTGGACTTTATTATCTAATATAGTTTCAACGCATGAAATGAGATGTTTCAAGAAGGTTGTAATGTGTTTAAGGACTGTTATTGCACCTTGCGTAATTCTGGCCAGTTTATGTTAGGCCATTCTTTAAAGAAAAGAACAAAAGAGTCATGCCTGAAAGCTTTAGTTTATTGTGATAAATTTTTTATTTCTACATGTGACCATAGTTTATTGTGATAAATTTTAGATTCTACATGTGACCATTTTTGTAAAGACCTTTATTTTTAGAAAATGGTTAAGTCATTAAACGAGTGGTTGAGGTTGCAAATAAATTGAAGGTTTTTGTTTTAGAGTAAAATGGGCTAGACGTGTAATTTATCCCAAGTGGGCTACCTGTGCTAATATGCAGCTGATGACCATTGGTTTTTCAACTTGTGTCATTCCAGAAGCTCAATAATGGGCCGAAGTTGGTTCTTCCCAACAGGACCAATGCCTTTTAAAAGTTTATTTAGCCATTTTTCTTTTTAAGTCACTGCTGGCCCATTTTTACTTGAGTTACTGCTGGCCCTTTTCCATTTTAGTAATGTACTAGACTAACTTTTATAAACAAAGCTGGTCCAATCGATTAAAAGCCATGTTTACTCAAATAAATTAATTAAAAGTGGTACTTTCTCTTAGTAATAGCAATCTAATAATTTAATCACCTCTTAATTAATTAA
Organism: Nicotiana attenuata; assembly: GCF_001879085.1. Classification (NCBI taxonomy): domain Eukaryota; kingdom Viridiplantae; phylum Streptophyta; class Magnoliopsida; order Solanales; family Solanaceae; genus Nicotiana; species Nicotiana attenuata. Next base: position 229,108 of record NW_017671123.1, read on the forward strand.
TTTAAACGCTAGGCAAATAGTAGGCACGCTTTAACTTCCCGGAATCGCTTACATAGCATGATGTTTAACATTCAATAAATTAATTGAATAATATCATACCTTATCCAATAGTTTTAGTTAGTTTTTTTTATTTAATTATTTCCTATAATTGCGGATTCGCTTGCGTAGCGCGATAGTAACTTTTAATAATTTTCAAGAATTAATTTTCTCAAATGTAGTAATTTCTTAAAAGTACTACAAATAATTGATTGTCATGATTTCAGATTCTCTTGCGAGGCGCAATTATGACAAGTTAATTATTATTTTTTATTCGATCACGCATTCGCTTGCGTAGCGTGGTATGACAACGCAATATTATCTAAATTATTTTGTTTAGTAATTCTAATAATCAAGAAATAAAAGCGGATAGGTAAAACATAAAAATCATATAAATCGCATTTTGTCCAAAACTAATTCAAGCCAAGTTTTAAGTCAGTAAAGCGACCGTGCTAGAACCACGGGACTCGGGGAATGCCTTACACCTTCTCCCCGGTCAATAGAATTTCTTACCCGAACTTTATTTTCGCGGACCGATAAAAATAGAGTCAAACCTTCCTTTGGCTAGGGATTCAAATAAATGGTGACTTGGAACACCGAAAAATCAATTACAAGTGGCGACTCTTAACAATAAAATAATCCCTACTCAAGTTTGTCACTTTAATTGGAAAAACTCTTTACCCCATAAATTCATACACATATCTTTTTGGGGGTAGAGAAAGGGGTGTGACATCGCCGTAACCCGAAGCACCTGGATTTGCACACGAGGTATATGGTGTAGCGTGAGTACAACCAACTCAATAAGTAACAAATCTAACCTTTGTACTGAAAGTGGTGACGAACTCGACATGTACAGTTTAGAATAGAAATAATAGTACATAAATGTAGGCATGCTTTCAAGTTCAATAGTTAAACTGAATACAAGTAAGATAGATCAATTCTGCATGATATGAGGAATATGACCTCGCTATATCTACAATGCCAATGTAGATGCTGTACGTAATGCACCATACTGGAAGCCTCGTGTACTCACACTCTCAGAATACTCAATAACTTAGGACTGTATATGCCCAATCCAGTCCAGGGAAGATCCATCTCCAAATACATAGATATATCTCCTGACAGTCAGTCACTCAGTACTGTATTCGGCCAATCCAGCCCAGGAAAAATCCATCCCCAAATGTAAATAATTCGGGCAAGATCCATGCCCTGGGAAGATCCATCCTTCAATATAAATCAACTACACTCACTGTGGGTGTGCAGACTTTGGAGGGGCTCCTTCAGCCCAAGCACGAATAATAAGCCATATCCAGGTATAACTAAATAAACATGCTGCGGCGTGTAGTCCGATCCCATAATATCACTCACAATCAGGCCCCGACCTCACTCAGTCATCAATCTCTCCAATCTCTCGGGCTCGCAACGCTCATACTAAGCAGCCCTAATCAATGATACGAGATTTGACAATGTAAAATAATAGAGATCGAGATATGATATGAATGATGCATACGCCTGAGTACAGGACTGAAATTAAACAATTATCTCAACAGCAAGGAACAACCACTGTGGGTCCCAACAGTACCATCATATATCCTAAACATGATTTCTAGTATGATTGGCAGCGCAATTACTTTATCACATGATGAAAATACGGATAACAACAAGATAAATCAACTATACAGTTCCATGGAATCGACCAAGTCACAGTTCTTACAGTGCACGCCCAGACGCCCGTCACCTAGCATGTGCGTCACCTCAGCACCAATCACATAACACATAATTTGGGGTTTCATACCCTCAGGACCATGTTTAGAAGTATTACTTACCTCAGACCACGCAAATCTCTACTCCAACATGGCCTTGCCTCGCGAAACGACCTTCGAATGCCTCGAATCTAGTCACAAACAGTTCAATACAGTCAACACGAGCTAAAGGAATCAATTCGCTAAGAAAATACTAAGCTCTTAATTAAAAGTCAAAATGTCCCAAAAGGTGGCCTCTGGGCTCATGTCTCGGAATCGGAAAAAAGTCACAAAATCTGAACACCATTTAACCACGAGTCCACCCATACCAAAATTACTCGAATCCGATATCAAAATCTCGATCAAAACTTTAAAATTTGGCCTAAGAAGTTTTCTCCAATTTCCCCAAATTTTCCACCCCAAATCAATTATTTAATGATGATATCAAAAGCATAAACATAAAAATTTAACCAAAACTAGGTAGGAATCACTTACCACAGTCACCCACTTGAAAATCTCTCCAAGAATCGCCTCCCACCGAGCTCCCAAAATCAAATTTGTGTTATGAACTCAAACCCTTATTTTTGAATTATTTAAATCTATCCAGGTATCCATTCTTCGCGATCGCGAAAATTGCCTCACGGTCTCAAAGCACAACTTAGCTGCCCCAGAAATTCAAGCCTACGCGAACGCGTTTCCACACCTGCTCGCCGACCACTGCTCCCACAGACCTACGTGCTCGTGTCCTTTCTCACGCGTCCACAAAGAACAATGCGTGATCTCTACTGCTGCTTCACTTCTCCTGTGCGAACGCAACCCTTATCACGCATTCGCGATGCCCAGACTCTCCAGCCTTCGCGACCGCGTGCCACTACTAGCGATCGCATAGAAAAAAATTCGTTAGCCGCCCCAATTGGTCTACGCAATCACGGTCTCACGCGACCACGTACAATGAAACCAGATACAGACACCAGAAAACTTCAGCACATTCCCAAGTTCAAAAATTGATCCGTTAACCATCCGAAACTCACCCGAGGCCAAACATACCATCAAGTCCCAATACATCATACGAACTTAGTCGAGCCTTCAAATCACATCAAACAATGCTAAAACCACGAATCGCGCATCGATTCAAGCCTAATGAACTTTAAACTTCTAACTTTTACATTCGATACCGAAACCCATCAAATCACGTCCTATTGATCCCAAATTTTGCACACAAGTCACAAATGACACCACGGACCGACTCCAACTTCCGGAACCCCAATCCAAGCCCGGTAACCACAAAGTCCACTCTCGGTCAAACTTTCAAACTTCCAACTTTCGCTATTTCAAGCCTAATTCAACTACGGACCTCCAAGTCAAAATTCAGATACGCTCCTAAGTCCAAAATCACCCGACGAAGCTAACAGAACCATCAAAACTCTAATCCGGAGTCGTTTTCACATAAGTCAACGCCGGTCAACCTTTACAACTTAAGCTTCCAACCTTGAGACTAAGTGTCCCATTCATCCTGAAACCTCTCCGAATCCGAACCAACTACCTCAGCAAGTCACATAACAACTATAAAGTATAAAATGAGCAATAAATGGGGGAACAGGGCTACAACTCTCAAAACGACCGGCCGGGTCGTTACAGTCATTCATTAAGATTAGCAAGATGGTGGCCTGGTGCCTTGATGGTAAAGTTGGAGAATAAAGCCATGCACACAACTTAACCATATATATGTCGTTGTTTAATTGAATTGGTTTTAACAATCCTTTAACTTCTAATATGTATTTGCTACTAGTTAAATTGATGTTATTAGTGTTGCATGAAAAACAAGAAGATAATCATAAAGTTCACAAAAGAAATTATTGTCCAACTTAACCATCCGCTATTAAAGTTATTATCCGACTAGTCTATTTTCATACATATGGAGTAGTAAACAAATCATCCGCCAAAATTCATCCTCACCTCACCTTCCATACCTTTAGTTGGATCCTATCTTTCCCAAAGCCTAATATTAATCCCCTAAACCAGGGGAATTATGTAGAATCAAGGGGTTTAATCGAATTTCCTTTGTCAAAAATTATATTGTGTGAATAGAGAAAAAGTGAATTCTTTTGGATCCGTAACATAACAGAGAATTCCAATGGGGTTCAAAAATTACTTTTAAGTTACATACCAAAGGTAACACCACTTTATTACTATTTTTTTAAAAATCCATGCATAAACTCCTGGCTCCACTACTGCCCCCAATCCCCTTCCCCACAGCTTGCAATAATACCATACGGGCCATGCATAGTTTGGTTTCAATTCACTTTTGTCTCCCTAAACACTAATTATTTCACATGTCCAAGGCATGGCCAGCCACATGAAAATGGACCCCCTTCTTCTCTTGCCCACGAGTGACACTGCGAGATGTAACGTTCAGTTGTTTATCATGATGTTTGCATTAAAGTGTAGGTAGCCCGGTACACAAAGTATTCTGTTTTTACGCAGGGTTCTAGAAAGGACCGTATCTGAAAGAGTATGATGTACACGGTCTACCCTACCTAATGCACGTATCAGTAGCTACTTCCACGACTCGAACCCGATAATATCTTTACTGAAAATATGAATTAGAGAGTAAAAATCATAGTATAACGAAAAGAGCAGAAGAACATAACATAATAATAGATAGCTCGAACTTTATTATTTTGTCCAGTACAGGCGGTGTACGAAAGCAAAGCATAATGGAGATGGGGGCCATGTTTTAAACTGCTACAAAGCCAGTCCAAAACAAGCGAATCCAGCAATTTCCTTGAGGATCAACTGTGTTAGTTAATGGGTTTGATAATACAAAAGGAAATTACTATGAAGTTGAGACAAACAAATGTGGGGAAAGAGGGGATATAACAGCTAGAGGTGTCTTCCTTTATATGATTCTTTGCAGTATATATGTCTCATTTTGTGCTGAAGAGAAGCATGCAAATACATGTAGGCAAAAGATGCAACTTGATAACATTTGTTCATGGAGAAATTACACTGTTATACAAGCTCGACATTTATCACGTATAACCACACCAAAAAAAGGAAGAAAAGAGTAGAAGAAAGTAGACAGTGCCCACTACCCACTGAACCATGACAGTAACGTTAATTAGTAAGTTTGAGGCGGATTCATAATTTAAATTTTATGAGTTAAAAAATTCTACTATATTACATCTAATTTATTGGGTTTAAGATTAATTTTTGCACCTACTTAGTTAAATTTTTAATATATATAAGGCCTAAGCCGCAATTACTGGGTTCAGCTCATTGTCTCCACCCTTCACGTGGACCGATCATCTGTATAATATTGCTAAAGTTTCACGTTAGTTGAGTATATGGGTTGTGATCTCTTTATATATTTTTGCAGAATTTTCATCATTTGAGCTAATTTTTAGAATTGAGTTAGGTCACATGTTTTTTCTTTTACAGACTCATTTCTTATTCTTGATTTGACCAGTGTTCGGCTCTCACGGGGGCATTTGCATCTATACTCAGTTTTTGGGCCACCTTTTAACTTATACTCGTTTTGCAAAAAAAATTACAAACGTACCCGCTTTTCGCCTAACTTCATACATACGGGCCTGAAGTAGCAAAGACAATCACGCAAACTTCAGTTCATAGTGCAATGACAAACTTCAGTTCAATAAAATTACAACATGTTTTGGCTGCAGTTTCTGTTTTGTAATTGCTGAAGCTGAAGTTTATTTTGTAATTGCTGAAGCATTCTAGGAGCTGAAGTTTGTTTTGTAATTGCTGAAGCATTCTAGGAGCTGAAGTTTGTTTTGTAATTGCTGAACTTTAGCATTCTAGGAGCTGAAGTTTGTTTTGTATTTGCTGAACTTCAGCATTCTAGGAGCTGAAGTTTGTTTTGTATTTGCTGAACTTCATCATTCTAGGAGCTGAAGTTTTTGTTTATATTTGCTGAACTTCAGTATTATTAGGAGCTCTTACAAAATTAAATTGCAGCAACTGGAACTAATTTCAGCCGTTTCTCTGATATTGCTATGTCCAGAAGCGGGCAAGATAAGAATATGCATGTTTACATTATATCAACATATATCCCGTCCTTAAAGCAGTATTATATTTCAAATTGGCACTGTACTGTTCTTACAAGTTTGCAAGAAGCAACTTTTTATGAGTCATAAAAGAACGATCATTGTCACCCGAAGAAGAAAGCAGAAGAAGAAGGAGAAGAAGAAAATGAAGGAGGAGAAGGAGGAGGAGAAAGAGGCCTGAAGTTGTTTAGAATGTGGGTACAAGTTTAAAAAAATTAAAAAAGTGGGTATAGGTTAAATGGGGGCGACCAAATATGGCGCCCGTGTAATTTTTACGCTCTCATGCTATGTTCATCCACTGCAATATTAATTAGGGGTGGCAATTTGAGCCCAAACCCATTTAATCCGCTCAATTAGCCCATGGACCCGCCCATTTGTTGAACTCAGCCCATTTTGACCCAGTCCATCTCAGCCATCTAAAATTGATCTGATTTTTAGCCCAAATAGATCCATACGTAACTTTGCTAAAATATCGTAAAAATGATTTTTTCCGTTTAATATGTTATATATAACCATAACAAAAGAAAAAAAAACTTATTTGATAAATAAATAATTCATAAAAAAATAATTCGCATTAATTAAATTGATACTATAATTTTATGTATGTTAAGTTCATAAAACACATTTATACGCGCATGATGGTTATTATTTGTATGCGATTCTTAGGCCTAGCTACCCAAAGCTCATTAATGAATATGATCCAGCTGATGTCTATATCGAAGTAGAGTACTTTTTAATTATTGAAATTCTTGATTAATTATGTAATCACTAGGGAAAAAGCACACTGGTCTTAAAAGGACAGGCCATAGTGAACGAACAGAAGCCAAACTTAGGGAAACCTAATTGATGGGCATCCAATTCTATCCTGGTTTGTACCTCATAAGATCAATAATGTAGTGGCACCTTTTGCACATTCTTAAAAAAGCGCGAAAATAAAAAGCAAGAAAAAAATGGGGTCATGTGGAATCTTGAAAAAGAATAAAGCTTAATAATAACCCCATGTCTCAAGTTCTTTTATTCCCTTGGTCATGATTTAGGTCATGTTCATTATACTATAATTAATTGATAGCACAAATGTTGAAGAACTAATTTTAAGAGTGGGCATAGTTTCTAATTCCTTAATAGGGTATATAATTACTTTCCCACAAATTCTGGTAAACATGATTAAGATGGTTTGACAGATATATATATCAAGTTCCTATATATACCATTAATTTTGGTAATGTTCTTTCTTTTTTCTATTGTTAGCTCGGACTCGTCAAAAATATCGGGGGATGTGTGTCAGATCTTTTAAGTGTAATGAGTTTTACGGGTATAATAACATTTTTGGAAAATCTAAATTAAATTTTACGGATAGTGAACAAGAGGTGATTATATATATAGGTTTCCATAAACACTAAAAAACTCTCAATTTTTTGAGAAGTTTGTTCCTACCACGTGTAGTAGCATGCACCTGTTTGCGATTTAGCTTTGTTATTATTATGTAAAGAAAATCATTGGTCAATTACAAAATAAAAGCACCAATGATATCCTAAAACAAAATATGAAATTTATAAATGATATAAAGTGCAGCGCGATGCATAAAGTATTTCGCTTTCACTTATGGCCAGGGAAAGGTTACAACCCAAAAAGGTGCATGTGATGTAGCTAACCTGCCCTGATGCAAATGTTACTGGTTAATTTTACGACTCGATCAAATCTGTAACTTATATATCACACGAAGATAATTTTATTGTTAATTCAATACACTACAAGAAAAAGGCTTATTAGGGACCAGTATTTAGCGACAAGTTTTAAATATGGTCTCTAAAAGTGTACTTACAGGGATGAGAATTTTTTTTGGTCTCTAATACCAAATTTATTTTTTAAATACACGACTAGACTTATTCTGGTCTAAAGAAAATTTAATATCTGGTCTCTAATACTCAATTTTAGCGGGACAGACGCGAGAATCTAAAAGTAAAATAAAAAAGAAAACCTCCAAAAATATTTTTTCCCTGTAAAATCCCTCCAGAAATTCACTTCCCCCCTAAAATCTCTCCCAAAAAATTAATTTCACGCTAAAATCCCTAATCAAGCGGCGACTTCAACTTCAAAGTTCAATCCCTAATCAAGCGCGACTTCTATTCTCTTCAAAGTTCAGAAGGTTGCAAACTTCATCAGTCATAACTCGAAGGTTGCAAAATTCATCACTTCAAACTTAGAAGGTTGCAAAATTCATCACTTCAAAATCAGAAGGTTGGCATCTCTACCATAGGATTATCGGCCTAATCAAGAGTAAGTTTAGTTTCTTTCTCTTTTATCTGTTTCGTTTCCTTTTTTCTTCTTGTTTTTTGTTCGATTGAACCAGAAATCAAAAATCGGGTTCTGCAAATTTCTATGTTTTTAGTTGTTTTCTGCAATTGGTTTGTTTAGAATAGTGATAGTTGTTGTGTGAGTGATAAAAGTGAGAATATTGGTTTAAAGATGGGGCTCATAGGTCAAGAAGGAGAAATTTGAGTTTTTCTTGTAGACTTTCGTCTCTGTGATGGTTTTCTTCTTTGCGATTTGCGTTACAATTCTTCTGGGGACTTGTTTGAAGGGTCATGAGTTTGGCACTACAGCAGTAATGTCACCACTGATAGCAACAATTGCTTCAGACATTACATCATGCGCCACTCGATCGACAACAGCTCGATCACTGTTACCTTCTTAAGCCGCCACCAGTGTAACTCCTTGCTGCTTACTAGCATTGTTTGCTCGATTCAAATCACCTGAAGCTACCTTATCATCAACTCCTTTTTGTCCATCATTAGTCAAAGCCAAATCCCCTGTAATCTCCTCGATCCCAATAGCAATTTGCTGACCTTCAGCATAGTGAAAAGGCAATAGTTTCTGTTCCCAGAACAGACTTGTGTTGATTACAAGAAAAAGAATTTTTTTCTTCAGAGGTTTTTTCTAGATGTCCAGACGATATCTTTTAATACCTAAAAGAAGTTCTTATAGAACTGCCATATTTTTTTTTTTAGTAATCCACTAGGTTATGAGCCTAGGGCTAGTTTTTATATATATAATAATAAAAAACAAAGTAGCATGTTGTCTTACTAGGAGTAAGACGATAATGTATGTGCATTACATCGATCCTATTATCAATTTTGGACTTGTGAGGCCCAATATTGATATTACAATATGATCTAATAATAATATGACTAATAGGGTCTAAAACATGTATAAAAACTATCCTATTACAAACATAACCAGGTATTGCAGTTTCACGCATTTGTAGTTCATTCTTGCTTGTTATGTTGTGCCTTTCTTGTGTGCTGATTTCTTTTGCATCTACTTGTGTTGGACTCAATCTGCATTCCTTTATTTCTGAACCTTCAGGATTCCCAGTACGCCTATCTATTGTTGCTGCATATACTGTCCACATGCCATTTTCTATGTTGTCCTTGCCTTTTCTCATCCCTAATTCACAAGTGATCCATGAGTGGAGTTTTGAATTTTCAGCTCTGCTGTGTTCCTTGCATATCTTAATGTCTATATGAACTGAGTTTCTTGCTGTACCATATGGTATAACCTCCAAATTCTAGCTAGAAAGTGCTGCCTCATCAACAACAAACTAGTTACCTTATTTCTAGTTCTTGTGACATTTGTTATCATGCTTATGCCTCCCCATCTTGCCCTCCAGTGGATTGAGCACTAAGTACTAATACCACCACTAGGAAGTTGGGCCAGAAGAAGGACCTGCTTTCAGTAGTGTTTCCTACACCTTTATACCATCCACGATCATGTGTGCAGCTGTTCCTTTTGTGAGTACCTGCGTGGGTTTGTTGCTGCAATTGTATGTTTGTAGTTATTTGGATTACTTCCTGTGTATCTGAGGTATGACCCTCTTCTTGATCATCTAGTCCAAACTCTTCATGTGTTGTTGCTTTAGCTAGCCACCAGTGACTACATATGAAGTAACACCTGGGCATCATATTGCCCTTCTTTTTCCTATGTATCTGCATATCTGTGATTTCCTCTCAGTGGAATGAGTGCATAACACTAATGCCACCAGCTGAGATTCCATCGTAGAGTATGCCATACACACTGAAAACTCAAAATATGCCTGGCTCCCTGTATCCACCTCTGTCAAGGTGATCTGTACCTCAATGTTCCAATCTTCTTATCCAAAGTTCAAATACCACTGGTGCATAGTTGTGTCCAGCCTACCTGTGTTCCCAATTTGATGCATTGCTCTTGTGTATGCCAGAGTGAATATTGCCTCTACTACCTGTAGCACTGCTCTCTATTTGACCTGAAATCTTTTGTCTCTCAAATGTGGTGCTTCTTATACTGAAACATGAAGAACTGGATGGTCTCTTCGCCTTCATGCTTGTGCTTCTCGTATTACCTCCTTCAAGGGAATAAGCACTAGGTGCTAATACCACCCAATGAATTCGTATAATATGAGAAGGCATGAAAACAATAACTTTTCCTGCAAAAAATAAAAAAGAGTTAGTACAAATTTAGCTGCGCATATCCTCCTCCCTAAAGATTTGGATATGCAGCTCCAATGATATCATTGCCTCCTTATTCCTTGTAGTTAATTCTGTCCAGCTGTTAGTGAACCATTGAGCAACATTCCACCAAATAAGCTTCTCCAACTGAGGTATTCTGTGTAGTGATGCTGGTGTCCAGATTTGCTGCTCCACTTATTCATTGCATTCTATCAGTATCAAATTGTCCCTAAGTGAATTCCTTTTCCTTGCCTGACTCCCATATGGTGTACCCTCCAAATTTCCAATTATAACATGCTGCCTCGACATCAAAATACTGCCCATCTTCTGATTATTTTTTGTACTTGTGCCATCGTCCAAGAATCTGCCATTTTTTTCGGTACCAAACTTTTTTAACAAATATCTGAAAATCTTATGCAGGAACATGTATACCTTTTAATAATGGATAGAATTTGGAGTAAGGATATGCGTATTAGTAATACGTGTATACAACTACTTAATTTTGAAAGTGCATTCTTTTTATACAATCATAACATTAATCCCTGTATTGTTCCTTGTCGCTTAACAATCCATGTTACCATCTACTGTAATTTCTGCATAACTACAACATGAACCAAACGACCCCTAAAAGCTTAAGCTCGAGTTCTTAGTGGTAGAAATTCCAAAAGACTTTCAGTAAGCTTACATCAAGTCTGGTGTTTAGTAGAAATCTTTGTAGTACGTTCAGAGATATGTCAGTAAAATATGTAGACAATTTCTGGTGTGAGAGAAATTTTGACTATTGGATTGTAAAGTATACAAATGGAGCAAAGTGATATAACCAACACAATTTCCCCACTTTGCCTCAGTGTCCTTGGCCATCATATCAGCTAGAGCCTATATATGTATTTGTTAAACACGAAAAGAATATCAATAACTTGGCTTGAAGTAAGTTAAGCAAGTTGAAGTGCGAAGATTTTGAAGAAAGAATGGATGCCATCACCTGAATTCCAGTCCTTGGTCTTAAGTTAATGAGAAGTGTTGATTTGAGTCTTATGTTCTTAGAGAAATTATTGTTTTTCTCTATTGCTCCCTTGTCTTTCTTAAGACCAGAAACAGAAAAGGAACTCCAAATAATTTGGTGGTCATGAATACAATGTAACAATGTCCATGTGAGTCCTCTCAATTAACAGGCGAATACAAGAACCAAATGCAGCTCCAACATGCTTTCAGTTAATTCAGTTATCAACAGGTTCGGCCTTATAGGTAATCCATATGAAAATAAGTCCTAGCACTTAATAAGTGGTGACAGATTGCAACTAAAAGCACGTCCATAAAAATAGGCATGAAGAATGTAGTACGTCAAGTGTAAATGAACCAATGGAAGTTTAAAGAGTGACTATTGTAGGCCTTTGTTCTGTCCTCGGCCACATCTCTGCAGACCTTCTCAAAGAAAGCTTTATGAAACCACAGCAAGTTCTTAGCGCATTCTTGTAGTTTATCCTTTGCGGAATTTATATCTTCTGTTGATTATAAATTTTGTCCTTATCTTTCGTTTTAGCCTTTTTTCCCTAAGACAAAATATGCCTTCTTATGCACGCCTATAGCCTCAACAAACAGGGGAAAATATCACTTCCAAACAAGTAAACAATTATGTTTTCATCGTCGTTTAACAGTAAGTCTTCCAACATGACAGATCAACCGTGTGTTTACGCAACTGTGATCGTTAATAAATATTATTTCATTACGGGGTCATGATGGCCACTTGCCTACTCTGGAATTTAAAACTCTTGAGGTGTTTTGTTCAATATGTTTAGCTACATCTTTGTTCTTTAAGCAATATTGCTTCCTCTGTACATTGTTCTCTTGAAAATGGAAGAAGCAGAACAAAAAAATGTGTGTCACTCTGGAGATGCTGGTCGATGCATGCAAAATTGCAAATTTATAGTTTCTATCACCTAGATTGGCTCCAATATGGCTCATCCTTAGTGTAGGACTATTCTAAAGCTATGAGGTTACTTCTCTGACAGGGAAGGCCTGCTATTAGTAATGCTGATATTTTATTATACCATCTATAATAGGATAAAACAAAAATTAGGAAAAGAAATGTTAGCTTCCACAAATTATATCACTAAGCCCCGAGATAGTCCCATCTATGCTTGCAGGTTGTAGAACTCATATATATCAGCTAATAAAGGGAAAGGATTGGACCTGCTTCCATGGTAACAGTAGTATAGCTGTCTGTGATTTTGTAGAGTGCTTTCCATTTCTGATAACGTAATCCGTTATTAATCTGTTACATCATTTCTCCTTTTTAGCCACGTGCAAGTTAAAGAAATAAGCAATAGATACTTCTACAGGATCTACAATTTTTGCTTGTTCAAGATTCATTTTACAGTTGCCTACATAATCTCCATTAACCTTAAAATCATAGTCATCTGTATGTTCTTCGTACCCTTTGTTTTTAGTTTTAGTCTGTAAAATCCTCTCGAAACCAGAGACCATATCAGCCCATTTTGTTTCACAAAAACCATATGCTGGATTTGTCCCTTTTCTTTTAACTGATTCCTTTTTCAATTGTAGGATAGTGAGACTAGTTGAGGAGCACTAGTGTCTTTTTTTGTGGTGTATAAGAAACTTCCTAAAGACAATATGGTCTGTTATGCTTGGCATGAAGCATGATACATAAAATTAGTATCAGATTCCATTTTGAATGGAGTTAAAATGATACACATAAAACATAATAGCGTAGATCGTACTTGAATTTCTCAAACTTGGATTAACCAAGAAACATGGAAAATACAAAATAGCAGAGAACATTGCTATGTAGTACTGTAGAGAATATTGTCAATGCAGAAAGGCCATTTACTTAGATATCTATAAAAATTTGAAGAATATAAAGAATGAGATCGAAACTATGAGCTTTTAGGCATTTTAAGTATAGCAAGCATAGGACATACGTCCTCAGCTACCTCCTCAAATAGAATGTTCGTTGACTTGAATTTTGGGTAGTTGAACTTGCACTTTCAGGTTTATATATACCCATTGTGTATGGTTTTGGTTGATAATGCTTTGAATCACTACCTTTTGTCTTCAATCCACTGTTATCTATATGTTGTCTTTTGGACTATTTTTGTGTATATGCATTAGCAAAGCTAATTCTCAATGGAGGTTATTAGGGAAGAGGGTTTAGCACTCAAGCTTGAAGCCTTGACTTAACTTGAAGAGGCTGCAGCTCCTGATTGAATGAAATATGCACTATTCAACATTAGGTCCCCATCTGTTCTCCAATTACATTCCTGATTGAAGTCTAGCCATTTTCTTTTTTGCTTCTTTTTTCTCTGTCTAGCCCTGATTTTGTTCCATCTACATTGTTATAGTTTTTCTAAATAAAATTTCTTATTTCTTCTACATGTTTTGGATATTGAAGTTCAAGAAGCAGATTTTTGATGACATACTAATTGACCATATTTTTGCTGGGAATGTCAAGAAAGTTTTACATGTCAATCGAGGGATATTAGTGATATATAGATTATAATTTTACTAAATGTTTATGAACACATTGTGACTAGCTTATCATTGATGTACGGTGCAACTAACTAATGTTAATATCATTTTTGGTAATATTTTATGATAACATATCATCTATATGTATTTGATTTTGTCGTTGCAAATTGAATGTGATTTAGGGAATTACTTGTTTCTTTCGGGACTAGACTGTTAGTCCTTATATCCTTTTTTGGAGTAGAAAATTTGGTTGCTAAATCTGTAGCTTTGTAGTGCTGCCCTATTCGACTTAGCGACCAGCTTTAAACTTCTCGCAAAAGATATAACGGCCAGCTTCTAACTAGCCGTGAAAGTACTATTTAACGACCATATTTAAACTAGTCGCAAAAATATTCTAAGGACCAGGAATTTAGTCCCTAAAATATGCAAATCGGCACCAAAAATATGGTCCATAAAATTCATTTAAGGACTAGTTTTTAACTGGTCGCGAAATAGTTTTAACGACAAGTACCGCACCTGGTCCTTAAAAACCTTTAGCGGCGGAAGCTATGAGGACCAGATTAGCTGGCCTATTGACCATTTAGGACCAATATCTTACTTTTAGGGACAAGATTTCTCTTCGATATTGAGCATTTTTCTTGTAGTGTTATATAGTATATTGTGACGCATCTCGTATTGGACTTGGTGCGGTATTGATGCATGGTGGCAAGGTAATTGCATATGCTTCATGACAGTTGAAGGTTCACAAGAAGAATTACCCTGTTCATGACTTAGAGTTGGCAGCCATTGTTCATGCTTTGAAGATTTGGAGGCACTATCTTTATGGCGTGTCGTGTGAGGTGTTCACGGATCATTGGAGTTTGCAGTAATTGTTCAAGAAAAAGGATCTCAATTTGAGGCAGAGGAGGTGGTTAGAGCTATTGAAAGACTATGATATCACCATCTTGTATCATCCTGGGAAGGCCAATGTGGTGGCCGATGCTTTGAGGAGGAAGTCGGTGAGTATGGGCAGCCTGGCGTACATTCCAGTCAGTGAGAAACCACTTGCATTAGATGTTCAGGCCTTGGCCAATCAGTTCGTGAGGTTAGATGTTTCTGAGCCAGTCGTGTTCTAGCCTATACAGTTGCTCGGTCTTCTTTGTTTGAGCGCCTCAAGGAGCGGCAGTATGATGACCCTCATTTGCTTGTCCTTAGGGACACAGTGCGGCACGGTGATTCCAAGCAGGTTACGGTTGGAGATGATGGAGTTTTGAGGATGTAGGGTCGTGTTTGTGTGCCTAATATGGATGGACTTCGTGAGTTGATTATAGAGGAGGCCCATAGTTCCCGGTATTCTATTCATCCGGGAGCTGCCAAGATGTATCAGGACTTGCGGCAGAATTATTGGTGGAGGAGAATAAAGAAAGATGTAGTGGCATATGTGGCTCGGTGTCGAAATTGTCAGCAAGTAAAGTACGAGCATCAGAGACCTGGTGGTTTGCTTCAGAAGATAGAGATTCTGGAGTGGAAGTGAGAGCGTATCCCTATGGATTTTGTTGTTGGATCTCACGGCCTCAGAGGAAGTTCGACGCAGTTTAGGTTATTTTGGATAGACTGACGAAGTCAGCGCATTTCATCCCTATGGCAGTTACCTATTCATCAGAGCGGTTGGCAAAGATTTATATCCGCGAGATCGTTCGTCTTCGCGGTGTGCCCGTGTCTACCATTTCTGATCGAGGTACGTAGTTTACCTCGCATTTTTGGAGGGCAGTGCAGCATGAATTGGGCACGCAGGTTGAGCTGAGCATAGTGTTTCATCCTCAGACGGACGGGCAGTCCGAGCGCACTATTCAGATATTGGAGGATATGCTCTGCGCATGTGTTATTGACTTTGGAGGCTCATGGGATCAGTTCTTGCCGCTTGCGGAGTTCGCTTATAACAACAACTATCAGTCAACGTTCATGATGGCTCCCTATGAGGCATTATATGGTAGACGGTGTCGATCGCCAGTTGGATGGTTCGAGCCGGGGGAGCTCAGTTATTGGGTACAGATTTGGTACAGGATGCCTTGGATAAGGTTACGATCATTTAGAATAGACTTCACACAGTTCATTCCAGGCAGAAGAGTTATGCCGACTGTAAGGTCCGTGATGTTGCATTCATGGCCGGAGAGAGAGTGTTGCTCCGTGTGTCCCCAATGAAGGCTGAAATGAGGTTTGGAAATAAGGGAAGGTTATCCCTAGGTACATCAGGCCTTTCGAGATTCTTGAGCGAGTGGGAGAGGTGACTTACATACTTGCGTTTCCACCTAGTTTATCAGTGGTACATCCAGTGCTTGCTTCAGATGTATCGTGGCGATCCATCCCACGTGTTAGACTTCAGCACTGTCCAGCTGGACAAGGATTTGACCTTTGAGGAGGAGCCGGTAGCTATTCTAGACCGACAGGTTCGTCAGTTGAGATCAAAGAGTTATCCTTTAGTTCGTGTGAAGTGGAGAGGTCAGCCCGTCGAGGCAGCTACTTGGGAGTCCGAGTCGGACATGCGTAGTATATATTCCCACCTTTTTTCCCAGCTCAGGTACTTTTCTATGTCCATTCGAGGACGAACAGTTGTTTTAGAGGTGGAGAATGTGATGACTCGAAAGGTCATCTTATGTTTTATAACTCCATTCTGCGCTTTTAAGCCTTAAAAATCTCATTATTACCCTCTTCGATTTGCGTGTGCAGTTCGGGCGTGTTTTTGTAAAGCTTTTATGTTAAAAGTTGATGATAATAAGAAATTTTGCCTAAAAACTTCCTTTGAGTTGAATTCAGTCATCATTTTGGTAAACGGATCCGGATTCATTATTTGATGGCCCCGGTGGGTCTGTATCGTGATTTAGGACTTGGGCGTATGCCCGGAATCGAAATCGGAAGTCCCTAGCCCGAGATATCCGACTTTGTTGAGATTTGAAAGTTAAAGGCTTATTGAAATGGAAGTGTTTGACCAAGTTTTGACGTTTTGCATATCGGGTCCGTATTTTTGGTTTCCGAAAACCGGTATAGGCCCAATATCACATTTATGACTTGTCTATGAAATTTAATGAAAAACATAATTGGTTTGACGTGATTCAGATATCCGGTTGAGAAATTAGAAGTTTCATGAAAATTTCATTTGAAATGGTGCTAAATTCGTAGTTCTAGGTGTTATTTTGGCGATATGATCGCGCGATCAAGTCCGTATAATGTTTTTATACTTGTGTGCATGTTTGGTTTGGAGCCCCGAGGGCTCGGGTGAGTTTCGGATAGGCTACGAAGTGATTTGAACTTGGAAAAATTTGCTGGTATAACTGATCTTGTTGCAGGCCTCTGATCTTTTGCGAGATCAGGCATCACAATTGCGACCTCTGCAGGTTCCGCATTCGCGAGCTTCTCATCACAAATGCGAAGAGTAGCTGGGCCATACAGTCCTCGCAATTGCAAAGAATTCTTCACATTTACGAAGTAAAGCTGGGAGGGGCAGCGATCGCAAATGAGATCATTTTGTCGCATTTGCGGAGATTCAAGTTCGCATTTGCGAACTTATCTTCACTATTGCGAAGGAAGCAGAGACGCGAAGGACCTCGCATTTGCGATGGTCCCTTTGCATTTTCGTGACTTAGACGGGATTTTTCTCTCATTCTTCAAGTTTTCAAAACCTAAAACCTTAGGGGCTATTTTTCAAAGACAATTTCTTCCCCAAAACATTGGTAAGTGATTCTAAACTAGTTTCTTTCAATCTTTAACTTCATTTTATAAGATTTCAACTTAAAATCTATGATTTTCATAGTGGAATAGGGGAATTTCGGGTAGAAACTAAGGATTTCCAAAATTAGGGATTTAGATCTCAAATTGACGTCAGATTCCAAAACCAATTGTATATTAGGACTCGGGGTGAATGGGTAATCGGGTGTTGGTCCAAATTTTGGGTTTCGACCAAGCGGGCCCGGGTGTTGACTTTTGTTGACTTTTTCAATAATGACCTAAATCAAATTTTTGTTATCATGGGTGATTCCTAAGGTTTATTTTGAATTGTTTGGTTGGTAATCTGCTAGATATTGTTGGTTCGAACACTAGTTTGAAAGGCGAAGCCGTGGTTGAGCTTTGAGTGGTCCTTGGAGCGAGGTAAGTGTTGTGTCTAACCATGATTTGAGGGAATTAGGAACCCTCTGACTATTTGCTATGTGATTCTCATGTGAGCGGCGTATATGCGAGGGTGACGAGTTCCTATACGCCACCAAATTATTTGTTTTTCCCTGAATTACTATTTTCCCTTAATTGTTTCCTTCCATGTCTTAATTGTTATATTCTCTAAATGCTTTCCATGCTCAACTACTACGCGTTAATCAATATCTTCTTATGTTAACCATGTTAACTCTTTTCATAGTTCCCCTATTCCCTGTTATTTTCTTAATTTGACTTGTTTGCACCATCTAATTGTAAACTGCTGGGTTGGTCTCGTTGTGTAGTATTATTTGTGTAGGTTCTATGCTGAATAAGGTTTCCTTTTCTTGGTTTAGTTTGGTATTTATTCATCGTAAAGGCCTTGTGATTTAGATTATTGATTTGACTGTGTACATTGAGTGTTTGGTACTGATATGGTGGGATCGGGCTGCACGCCGCAGCAGGCGTAACAAGGGAGGATTGATCTGGTGGAACTAGGGTGAATATATTTATACGGTGGGATCGGGTTGCACGCCATAACAGGTGGAATAAGGGTGGATTGATATGGTGAAATAAGGGTGAATTATGATATTGATACTGATATATGGTGGGAACGGGTCGTACACTGCAACAAAACTATATTATTTGCTGTTATTGATACTGTTACAGTGGAATAAGGGAGAATTATGTGTTGTCTGGTATGATCGAGTTGCGCGCCGAAACAATCTCTATGGTTTCCATTTCCTGAGGGAAGGGTTGGTAATTATGGACGACACTGGTGTATTTTCGAGGCTGTGGTTATCATTTTCTATAGGCTGTTTAGATTCTGTTTAGTATTCCATTATTCTGTCATTATTATTATACTGCGCACAGGTTATAGTGTAGGTGATCCGCCTTAGCCTCGTCACTACTTCGTCGAGCTTAGGCTCGGCACTTACCAGTACATGGGATTGGTTGTACTGATACGATACTCTGCACACTGTGAAGATTTTGGAGTCAATCCCAGCGGCGGTTTTTAACTTGCCCGGATTGGACTTCGGCAGAGACTTGAGGTACGACTGTTCAGCGTCCGCAGCTCCTACAGTCCCCATCATCTTTTCTTTTTAGCTGTATAACTTCATTTAGACAGCTTTGCACTTATTTCAAACCTTTAAGTGTATTAAATTAGAAGCTCGTGCACTTGTGATACTAGGTTCAGGGAATTGTATTAGACGTTTGGTAGTTTTATCTTCCGCGTTAATATTTTAGTTATTCCAGTTATCTCTCGTTATTTAATTCAGTTGTTAAAAATGGGTAAATTGTAACGACCCGACTGGTCGTTTTGCATTTTAGAACCCCCTTTCCCTTAAATAAAACTTCCCGAACTTGTTTTAACTAATTTATGACTTGCTGGGACGGGTGGTTCGGAAGTTAGAAGAGTTTTGAGCAAGAATATGTCCATTTGCTCCCTTAAGTTTTTCTAAAATGTCCAAGTTTGACTTCGGTCAACTTTCATGGGAAACGGATCTGGATTCAGGATTTGACGATCCCGGAGGGTCCGTGGGAAAATATGGGACCTGGGCGTATGCTCGGAATCGAATTCCAAGGTCCCTAGCCCGAGTAATGAATTTTTCTGTGAAATTGTTAACTCGAAGTTTTAACGAATTAAATAAACTAAGTAATCATTGATTTCCTAGGTATCGAGCTCGGATTTTAGTTCCGAAACTTGGTACAGGTCCGAAATATGAGTTAAGACTTACCCGTGAAATTTGGTGTCAATCCGAGTAGTTTAAGGGCGTTTTGACCCGTTAGAAGGAAATTAAGAACTTGGAGTTCAATAGATTGATTCATTTGGTTTTAGGACGTGATTCCTAGATTTAACGTTGTTTTGAGTGATTCGAGGGTTCGAGTAGGTCCGCCTCGCGATTTCAGACTTGTCGGTATGTTCGGGCGGGGCACGGGAGCCCCGAGCATCAAACGAGCGAGGCTCGAGTGAAGTTAAAACTTGGAAAAGGACTGAAGTTTGCTGCTTCTGTCATAACCGCATCTGCGGTTCTTGGACCGCAGATGCGGTCATTTGATCGCTGAAGCGGAAAGGGACAGGCCATGGGAAATCGCAGAAGCGGCCCAGGGACTGCAGAAGCTGTTCCGCCTATGCGGCCCCCAGACTGCAGAAGCGGTCCAGCTCCCTATTGCCCAAAGCCGCAGAAGCGGCCAATATCCGCAGAAGCGGACTCCGCAGAAGCGGACTCCGCAGAAGCGGAAACACCTCCGCGGAAGCGAAAGTACCTGGGGGCAGAAGAGTTCATTTAATACGAACTCAAACCCATTTCTCTCATTTTTCACTCCACACTTAGGCGATTTTGGGGCTTCCAAAGAGAGGGTTTCCACATACCATCACAAGGTAAGTAATTTCCACTCCCCCTTAGTTTTAATACTTGAACATTAGGTAAATTAAACACTAAAAACTAACTAAAAATCAAGGGTTAGAGCTAGACCTAGGGTTTTAATAAAACTAAGATTTAAGCATGTAATGAGCTAGAAATCATATATTTGTGATACTTAGGTGATAGAGAGCAACTTCCTTCGAAAAATCTCGGAATCCGGGCACGTGGGCCCGGGGTCGGAATTTAGGAAACTTGTGGGAAAGGTTGGGAAATCACTTAAATAGTTAGAATTCAACCTTGTAAGCATTTGTTGACTAGTTCTTACTTTATTTTAATTAGTTTGTGCTCGTTCGGCTATGAATTGAGGGTTTGGGCTTGTTCTTGAGATTGGAAGTGCGCTTCGGAGCGAGGTGAGTCTCCTTTCTAACCTTGTAAGAGGGAATTGTCCCCATAGGATTATAAATGAGTAATTGTTGCTAAATGCGGGGGCTACGTACGTACTAGGTGACGAGAGTCCGTGCGTAGCTACTATAATGTTGATTGTTTGGGTAGTTTAGGACCCACATCATGCCTAATTGGGGAACATCTATTATTTTTATTGCCAATATGATAATTTATGATTTGCTAGAGACTTGAGGGAATGAAAAGTGAACATATGAGCTTGTTAAGCCTTGGTAGGAGTTTCCTTGTATATAAATGATCCTTGTGTGCATTATTGATATATTTTCTTCATAATTCTGGATCAGGCCGACCGCCTCGGTGAGAATAGATGCATCTATGGTTCGGGCTGTTCGACCCTCGGCAGTGCACAATTTATTTTCTGTTGGAGCGGGCCGTCGACCTTGGCATGATTGCGCATGATATATATGCTTAAGTTTAGACATGACATGATTACTTGTTGAGTATGAAAAAAAAGGAAAATGGTAATTGAATTATGGTCAAGAACATGAATATGACTTTTCTTTTAAACTTGTGTCATTGGAGATCCTTCATGCTGTATATCTCACATTATTATTATTATTATCTTGACCTTAGTAAGTATCAAGTCGACCTCTTGTCTCTACTTCTTCGAGATTAGACGGGATACTTACTGGGTACATGTTGTTTATGTACTCATGCTACGCTTCTGTACTTAAATGTACAGGATTTGAGGCAGGTGGATCTGGACATCATTCTGGTCCGCATTAGTGAGTACGCTTGGGACTTCTACGGTGAGCTGCTTCCCTTTCATGCCGATCCGCAGCCGAAGAAGTCCTTCCTTGTACTTTTGTTTCTGTCTATCTTGATTCAGAAAGTAGGATGGTATATTATTCTTTTGTGTATATTCTACTAGTCGCCCGTAGCTTGTGACACCAAGTTCTGGCACACGCAGTAGTAGACATTTATTTTTGGGTTGTATTGTTATTTTGATACATTATGATCTTTACTGGTCTTACCTTTAATTCGAAAAATCGATTATAATTGTCTCGGGTTAAAGTAAAATGAGAATTTAATCACATTTCCGCATCGGCTGGCCTGACAGTGGCGTCGGGCGCCATCATGACCTATTATAGAAAATGGGTCGTGACAACATGCTATCAGAGCACTAGGTTCACGTAGGTCTCACAAGTTATGGGCAAACCTAATAGAGTGTTGTAGATCGGTATGGAGACGTCTGTATTTATCTTCGAGAGGCTATAGGGTAATAGGAAAGACTACTCTTTATTCGTTTCCATCGTGCAGTTGTCAGTGTACTAAATTTTCCCTTCTATTCTCTCACAGATGGTGAGGACCCGTACCGCCGACGTTTCGGACCCGGGAGGAGCTGCTCCCCCCGTTGCTAGAGGCCGAGGTAGAGGCCGGGGGAGGGCACCGGCACGTGGTAGGGGGCGAGGGCGTCCCAGAGCCATTCCAGTTGCACCACCAGCAGATCCTGCGAGGGATCCGATCATTGAGGAGCGGGGCGACGTGCCCGCAGGAGGTCATGGGCTGCATGCTTCGGTTCATGGATAGTATGACTCAGGCTGGTTTATTTCCAGCAGATCCAGCTACCTCACGGGTAGGTGGGGGAGCACAGACCCCTACCGCTCAGGCTCCAGGTCATGCAGCCGCAGTTTATCATACTCCGGGTGCACTACCCGCAGAGGGGGTTCAGCCAGTTGCTGCAGTGGCACCCCAGCCCAAGCCAGCTGTGGACGGCGATCCGCAGAAGTTATTGGACAGATCGACCAGGTTGCACCCTCCAGTCTTCGGGGGTGAGCGTCATGAGGATGCCCAGGATTTCATTAACAAGTGCAGGGATAGACTGCACAACATGAGGATATTGGAG
The DNA here is from genome assembly GCF_001879085.1 of Nicotiana attenuata. NCBI lineage: Eukaryota > Viridiplantae > Streptophyta > Magnoliopsida > Solanales > Solanaceae > Nicotiana > Nicotiana attenuata. The sequence continues at coordinate 251,758 of NW_017671123.1, forward strand.
TCGCATGGAGTCGACTTCACTACTTTTCAGCTGGAGGGTAGAGCCCGTAGATGGTGGCAGTCTTATGCACTTAGCAGGCCAGCAGGCGCTCCTTCCCTCACTTGGGGTCAGTTCACTCAGTTATTCCTTGATCGGTACATTCCACTCTCTGAGAGGGAAGAGCTGCGTCATCAGTTTAAGCATCTAGAGCAGGGTCAGATGTCAGTGACCTATTATGAGGCGAGCTTCTCTGAGTTGTCTCGCCATGCACTTATGATACTTCCCACGGAGGCAGAGAGAGTATGGAGATTCGTTGTGGGGTTACACCCCACTATCCGGGCGGGTATGGCCCGAGAGGTAGAGATGGGCACTGGGTATCAGCTAGTACTTGAGATTACTTGCAGGATTGAGGGTTACCGTCTGAGGCGCAGAGAGCAGATGCAGCAGGATAAGAGGGCCAGATTCTCAGGAGAGTTCAGAGGCGCCCCAGCTAGGGGCAGAGGTCACTTTGGGAGGGGTCAGCCCAGTAGGCCCCCAGTTTCAGCACCGCCACCTGCTCGGGGTGCTCCATCGCGCTCCTATTTCAGCGTCATGCCAGAGAGTTCTTATCGCNAACTCCTAAAATTACTTAGAACTCTATTTAAAGACAAATGCAATAATTAACAATGCAAAGAACTATTTTCTTGCAATTTTCTTGACATTTTATTCTAAAACTAATTAATACTAAAATTGAAATTAAATCCCTAAATGCCAATGCATATTTTTGTATTTTCATATGGATTAAAATGCACAAATAAAAATGCAACAATTACCAAAGAATGCCACAAAATTCACAAAAAATTTATAAAATACTAGAAAAATTGTTTTGTTTGAAATTTTGGAAATTATTGCTTAGGGCAAAAATCACGTGCTCACAGATACTATCACTCAGGCTGGTTTATTTCCAGCAGATCCAGCTACCTCACAAGCAGGAGGGGGAGCACAGACCCCTACCGCATAGGCCCCAGGTCATACAGCCGCAGTTTATCATACTCCGGGTGCACTACCCGCGGAGGGGGTTCAGCCAGTTGCTGCAGCGGCACCCCAGCCCAGGCTAGTTGTGGACGGCGATCCGCAGAAGTTATTGGACAGATGGACCAGGTTGCACCCTCCGGTCTTCGGGGGTGAGCGTCATGAGGATGCCCAGGATTTCATTGACAGGTACAGGGATAGACTGCACAACATGAGGATATTGGAGTCGCATGGAGTCGACTTCACTACTTTTCAGCTGGAAGGCAGAGCCCGTAGATGGTGGCAGTCTTATGCACTTAGCAGGCCAGCAGGCGCTCCTCCCCTCACTTGGGATCAGTTCACTCAGTTATTCCTTGATCGGTACATTCCACCCTCTGAGTGGGAAGAGCTGCATCATCAGTTTGAGCATCTAGAGCAGGGTCAGATGTCAGTGACCAATTATGAGGCGAGCTTCTCTGAGTTGTCTCGCCATGCACTTATGATACTTCCCACGGAGGCAGAGGAGAGTACGGAGATTCGTTGCGGGGTTACATCCCACTATCCGGTCGGGTATGGCCCGAGAGGTAGAGATGGGCACCGGGTATCAGCTAGTACTTGAGATTGCTCGCAGGATTGAGGGTTACCGTCTGAGGGGTAGGGAGCAGATGCAGCAGGATAAGAGGGCCAGATTCTCAGGAGAGTTCAGAGGCGCCCCAGCTAGGGATAGAGGTCACTTTGGGAGGGGTCATCCCTGTAGGCCCATAGTTTCAGCACCACCACCTACTCTGGGTGCTCCAGCGCGCTCCTATTTCAGCGCCATGCCAGAGAGTTCCTATCGCCCGCCAGCTATTCAGGGTTCATCCAGTGGGTATCCAGGCCCTCCGGACTCTTCCAGTTCTTATTTCAGTGTTATGTCGGAGAGTTCATACCGCCCACCGGCTATTCAGGCTTCTTCTAGTGGATCTTCTGGTATTCAAAGTTAGCCATCCGGACAGCAGGTCGCCGCACCACGTTGTTTTGAGTGCGGGGACACGGGCCACATGAGGAGATACTGCCCCAGGCTTAGGGGCAAGGCAGTGCAGTAGGGGCAGCAGCCCATGACTCCAGCACCAGCGGTCCAGCCACCTAGAGGTGGAGGGCAGACTGGTAGAGGCCGTCCCAGGGGTGGAGGCCAGACAGGGAGAGGTCAGCCAGCTACTACTCAGTCAGGTGGAGGCCAGACAGCCGGTGCTCCAGCTAGATTCTATGCTCTTCCAGCCAGGCCAGATGCATTGGCCTCAGATGCCGTCATCACAGGTATTATTTCCGTCAGCGGTAGAGATGCATTGGTATTATTTGATCCAGGGTCTACCGATTCATATGTATCATCTCTGTTTGCTCCTTTCCTGGCTATTTCTCGTGAGCCTTTGGGTGTTCCTGTCCATGTGTCCACTCCTGTGGGCGATTCCGTGGTTGTGGATCGGGTCTACCGGTCTTGTGTGGTTACTTTCTGTGGTTACGAGACTAGAGCGGATCTCCTGTTGCTTGACATGATCGATTTTGAGGTCATCCTGGGCATGGATTGGCTATCTCCATATCGCGCCATCCTTGATTGCCATGCCAAGACTATTTCACTAGCGATGCTAGGGTTGTCGAGGTTGGAGTGGAAGGGTTCCACAGTTGATACGCCTAGCAGGGTTATTTCTTTCCTGAAGGCTCAGCGAATGGTTGAGAAAGGGTGCTTGGCTTATTTAGCTTATGTTCGAGACACCACCGTAGAGTCCCCGACGATTGATTCAGTGCCAGTAGTCCGAGAGTTCGCAAATGTTTTCCCTTTTTATCTTCATGGCATGCCTCCAGATCGTGATATTGATTTCTGTATCGATTTGGCCCCAGGTACTCAGCCTATATCTATCCCGCCGTACCGTATGGCTCCTAAGGAGCTGAACGAGCTGAAGGAACAGTTGGAAGAGTTGTTAGCAAAAGGGCTTGTTAGGCCCGGTGTATCGCCTTGGGGTGCACCAGTACTATTTGTGAAGAAGAAGGATGGGACTATGCGGATGTGCATTGATTACCGCCAGTTGAACAAAGTCACCATCAAGAACAAGTATCCATTGCCCCGCATTGATGATTTGTTCGACCAGCTGCAGGGTGCTAGGGTGTTCTCTAAGATTGGCTTGAGGTCAGGGTATCATCAGCTGAAGATTCGGGATTCAGATGTTCCAAAGACTGCATTCAGAACTAGATATGGCCACTATGAGTTTCTAGTGATGTCATTTGGCTTGACTAATGCTCCAGCGGCATTTGTGGACTTGATGAACAGGGTGTTCAGGCCTTATATTGATTCCTTTGTTATCGTCTTCATTGACGACATCTTGATATACTTGCGCAGCTTGGGGGAGCACGAGCAGCATTTGAGAGTAGTGCTTCAGACCTTGCGAGGGTAGAAGCTGTATGCTAAGTTCTCCAAGTGTGAGTTTTGGCTTAAGTCAGTGGCATTCTCGGGGCATATTATGTCCGGAGAGGGTATTAAGGTAGATCCCAAGAAGATTGAGGCAGTGCAGAGCTGGCCACGTCCCACTTCAGTGACCGAGATCAGGAGTTTCCTGGGATTAGCAGGTTATTACCGGCGATTTGTGCAGGGTTTTTCATCTATTGCCTCACCCTTGACTAGACTGACCCAGAAGGGTGCCCCATTCGTTTGGTCCGATGATTGCGAGGGGAGCTTTCAGAAGCACAAGGTAGCTTTGATTACGGCACCAGTTCTTGTATTGCCTTCTGGTACGGGGATGTATACGGTGTATTGCGACGCTTCACGCGTTGGTCTGGGATGTGTGTTGATGCAGGAGGGGAGAGTTATTGCATATGCCTCGCGTTAACTAAGGATTCATGAGAAAAATTACCCTGTGCACGACCTGGAGTTGGCAGCGATTGTTCATGCCCTTAAGAAATGGAGGCACTATTTGTACGGGGGGCCTTGTGAGGTTTACACCGATCACCGCAGCTTACAGCATTTTTTCAAGAAGAGGGACCTCAATTTGAGACGGTGTAGGTGGCTTGAGTTGCTGAAGGATTATGACATCACCATTCTTTATCATCCAGGCAAGGCGAATGTGGTCGCGGATGCCCTGAGCAGGAAGGCGGAGAGCATGGGTAGCCTAGCATTCATTCCAGCAGAGGAGAAGCCACTAGCCTTGGACATTCAGTCCTTGGCTAATAGACTTGTGAGGTTGGACATTTCGGAGCCCAGCCGAGTTCTAGCATGTGTGGTTGCTCAGTCTTCGTTGTTGGGGCAGATTAAGGCCCGACAGTTCGATGATCCACATTTGGCGGTTCTTAGAGAGACGGTACTTCAGGGAGGTGCCAAGTAGATTTCTTTTGGCGAGGATGGTGTGTTGCGGCTTAAGGGCCGTGTATGTGTTCCTAATGTTGATGGCTTGAGGGAGAGGATTCTAGAGGAGGCCCACAGTTCGAGGTACTCCATTCATCCGGGTGCTACGAAGATGTATCGTGACTTGAGGCAGCATTACTGGTGGCGGAGGATGAAGAAGGACATCGTGGAGTATGTAGCTAGATGTTTGAATTGCCAGCAGGTCAAATATGAGCACCAGAGGCCAGGTGGCCTACTTCAGCAGATGCCCATTCCGGAATGGAAGTGGGAGCGTATCACCATGGATTTCGTGGTTGGGTTGCCGCGGACTTTGCGGAAGGTTGATTCGGTGTGGGTTATTGTGGATAGGTTGACCAAGTCGGCCCACTTCATCCCGGTGGCGACTACTTATACAGCGGAGAGATATGCTCAGATTTACATTCGAGAGATAGTTAGGTTGCATGGTGTGCCGCTTTCCATCATATCAGACAGAGGCCCTCAGTTCACTTCCCATTTCTGGAGAGCTGTTCAAAGTGAGTTGGGGACCTGTGTAGAGCTTACCACAGCATTCCATCCTCGGACTGACGGGCAGTCGGAGCGGACAGTTCAGATTTTAGAGGATATGCTTAGAGCATGTGTGATTGACTTGGAGGGCAGTGGGATCATTTCTTGCCCTTAGCAGAGTTTGCATACAATAACAGCTATCAGTCCAGCATAGAGATGGCCCCGTATGAGGCATTATATGGTCGGCGATGTCGTTCTCCTATCGGGTGGTTTGAGCCTGGTGAGGCTAAGTTACCTGGTACAAAGTTGGTACAGGATGCCTTGGATAAGGTAAAGTGGATTCAGGAGAGGCTCCGCACAGCTCAGTCCAGACAGAAAAGTTACGCGGATCAGAAGGCGTGTGATGTATCATTCATGATTGGCGAGAAGGTTCTCTTGAAAGTCTCGCCAATGAAGGGCATTATGAGGTTCGGGAAGAAGGGCAAGCTAAGCCCAAGGTTTATTGGTCCCTTTGAGGTGTTGAGGCGAGTTGGAGAGGTTGCCTATGAGCTTGCTTTACCTCCCAGTTTATCGGGAGTTCATCCAGTCTTTCATGTATCGATGCTTCGGAAGTATCATGCTGACCTATTGCATGTGTTGGACTTCAGTACCATTCAGTTAGATGAGAGCTTGGGCTACGAGGAGGAGCCAATTGCCATTATTGATAGATAGGATCGCCAGTTGAGGTCCAAGAGGGTTTCTGCGGTGAGGGTCCAATGGAGGGGCCAACCGAGTCGAGGAGGCGACCTGGGAGTCCGAGGAGGACATGCAGAGCAGATATACCCACTTATTCAGCAGTCCAGGTACTTTTCTATGTCCGTTCGAGGACGAACGTTTGTTTAAGAGGTGGAGAATGTAACAACCCAACCCGGCCGTTTCGCTTTATAGATCTTCGTTCTCCTAAATAAGACTCCCCGTATGTGCTTTAACTGTTTTATGACTTGCGGGGATGGTTAGTTCGGGATTTGGAAGGGTTCGGGTTGAAATCGGAATACTTAGTTCCTTAAAATTGGCTTTAAAGGGTTAAGTTTGACTTGGGTCAAAATTTCTAGCAAAAAACCNACTTGTGTGAATGACTTCGTAGGGAGTGGGATCATTTCTTGCCTTTGGATGAGTTTTCTTACAACAATAGTTATCAGTCCAGCATCAAGATAGCTCCATTTGAGGCTTTATATGGTCTGCGATGTCGTTCGCCAATCGGATGGTTTGAGCTCGGCGAGGCCAAGTTATATGGTACTGATTTGGTAAAGGATGACTTGGAATAGGTAAAGTTGATTCGGGAGTGACTTCGCACAGCACACTGTAGAGAGAAGAGTTACGCAGATCATAAAGCACATGATTTATCATTTATGGTGGGAGAGAAAGATATCTTGAAGGTCTCGCCGATGAAGGGAGTCATGAGGTTCGGGAAGAAGCGCAAGTTGAGCCCAAGGTTTATAGGTCCATTTGAAGTGTTGAGACGAGTAGGGGAAGTTGCTTATGAGCTTGCGTCGCCTCCCAGTCTATCAGGAGTTCATATCGTTTTCCACGTGTCCATGCTCCATAGGTATCATGCCGATAGTTCGCACGTGTTAGACTCGGCACGATTTAGCTAGATGAGAGCCTGGGTTATGAGGAGGAGCCAGTTGTCATTGTTGATAGGCAGGTTCGCCAGTTGAGGTCCAATAAAATTTCGGCGGTAAAGGTTCAGCAAAGGGGCCAACTAGTCGAGGAGGCGACTTGGGAGGCCGAGGAGGACATGCGGAGCAGATATCCACACTTATTCGGCACTCCAGGTATGATTCTATACCCGTTCGAGGACGAACATTTGTTTGAGTGGTGGAGAATGTAACAATACAACTCGGCCGTTTCGCTTTATAGATCTTCGTTCCACTAAATAAGACTCCTCGTATGTGCTTTAACTATTTAATGACTTGCGGGGATGGTTAGTTCGGGATTTGGAAGGGTTCGGGTTGAAATCGGAACACTTAGTTCCTTAAAATTGGCTTTAAAGGGTTGACTTAGGTCAACATTTCTAGCAAACAACCTCCGAATCGGGATTTGACGGTCCCAATTGATTTGTATGATGATTTTGGACTTGGGTGTATGTTCGTTCTGGGTTTTGGATTACCCGGGAGCGTTTCGGCGCATAAAGTTGAAAGTTGGCGCATTGAAGGTTTTAAAATTCTTTAAATTTGGTTTGGGAATAGTATCGTATGGTGATATAAGACTTACACGCAAAATTTATTGTCATTCCTAGTAGTTTAAGTATGATCCGGCGCGTTCGGAGAAAGTTGAAAAATTGAACTTCATTATTTGATTCAATTTGGTTTTGGGGTGTGATTCTTAGTTTCGATGTTGTTTTATACGTTTCGAGAGTTCTATAAGGTCTGTATCATGTTTTTGGACTTGTTGGTGCATTCTGACGGAGTCCAGAGTGGCTTGGGTATGTTTTGGACCTCCCAGAGTTAAGTTGGAAACACCAGAATTTTCTGTTCTATTTTCCTTCTTCGCGAACACGGAGAAGTAATCGCGTTCGCAATGAAGGATTTGGGAAGTGGAGTGATTTGTTCTTCTCGTTCGCAATCAAGCGGTCGTGTTCGCATAGGTTTGACATCCTAGGCCTACGCGTTCGCGAAGTCCCTCTCGCGTTTGCGTAGAATAAAGGGACCTGGGAGGGGTCAGCACCCAATACCCTTCGCGTTCACGAAGGTGTAGTCGCGTTCATGATGCTCAGGCGGGACAAGCCTTCGTTATAACGAGAGAACATGGTATCAGAGCACTAGGTTCACGTAGGTCTCACAAGTTATGAGCAGGCCTAATAGAGTCTTGCAGATCGGTGCGAAGACATCTGTACTTATCTTCGAGAGGCTATAGAGTGTTAGGAAACCACTCTTTCTTCATCTCCTATCGTGCAGTTGATGTTATGCTAAGTATCTTTCTCTTATTCTCTCATATATGGTTAGAACACGCGCTGCAGATATACTCGACCGTGGAGGAGCTGCTCCCCCTGTTGCTAGAGGCCGAGGGAGGGCTCCAGCCCGTGGTGGAGGATGAGGACGTCCTAGAGTCGCTCCAGCTATGCCACCAGCGGATCTAGTAGTGGATCCTATCATTAAGGAGCAGGGCGAGGTGCCTGCAGTGAGGCAGCTCTAGCAGATTTCATGTCTGCGCCAGGATTGTAGGAGGATGGGTCACATGATGCGTTTCATGGATTCTATGACTCAGACTGGTCTATTTCTAGCGAACGCAGTCATATCTCAATCGGGAGGGAAAGCACAGACCCCTACTGCTCAGGCTTCAGGGCATGCATCTACAATATATCAGACCCTGGGCACACTACCCGTGGGCGGAGCTCAGCCAGTTGCAGCAGCTATACCTGAGCCCAGGCAAGCTGCGGTCAGTCTAGCAGGCCCGCATACCTAGCACCGCCTCCCCAGGGTGCTCAAGTGCGGCCCTATTTCAGGAGCCATGCAGAGAGTTCCTATTGCCCACCAGCTATTTAGGTTTCTCCAATAGGTATTCAGGCCATCAGCGTTTGACTTCAGGCCAGTAGTCCGCCGCACTGAGAGGTTGTTTCGAATGCGGGATCTTAGTCATGTGAGGAGGTTCTGCCCTAGGCATCGGAGCAAGGCGGTGCAGCAGGGTCAGCAGCCTATGATCACAACACCAGCTGCCATACCAGCCGTCTGGCCGCCCAGAGGCGGGGGGCAGGTAGGTAGGAGACGTCCTAGAGGTGGAGGCCAGTAAGGTGGCGCTCCAGCTAGGTTCTATGCATTTTCGACCAAACCAGATGCAGTGGCCTCAGATGCTTTAATCACTGGTATTATTTCTCTTTGCGGTAAGGATGCTTCAGTACTATGCGATATAGGGTCTACATATTCATATGTTTCATCTCTGTTTGCTCATTTCCTAGGTGTTCCTCGCGACTCCTTGGGTACTCATGTTTATGTGTCCACTCATGTGGGATATTCTGTTGTTATGGATCGGATCTGCCGGTCCTGCATTGTTACTTTCTATGGTTACGAGACTAGAGCGGACCTTCTGTTGCTCGATATGACCGACTTTGAGATCGTCCTGGGCATGGACTAGTTATCCCCATATCACGCCATCCTTAATTGCCATGCCAAGACAGTTACATTGGCGATGCCAGAGTTGCCTAGATTGGAGTGGAATGGTTCGTCGGTCAGTGCATCTAGTCAGGTTATCTCTTTCCTCAAGGCTCGACACTTGGTCGAGAAGGGTTATCTCGCTTATCTAGCATATATTCGGGATACTACTATCTAGACTCCAGTGATTGATTCGGTGCCCATGGTCTAGGAGTTCTCCGATGTGTTTCCTTGATCTTCCCGGCATGCCACCAGATATTGATATCCATATTTTTATTGATTTGGCTCCAGGTACGTAGCCTATCTCTATTCCATTGTACCGTATGGCTCCGAAAGAGTTGAAGGAGTTGAAGGAACAGCTTGATGTGGGGTTCGTCAGACCGAGTGTATCGACTTGGGGTGCACCGATGTTGTTCGTAAAGAAATAACAAGGGACTATGCAGATGTGCATTAATTATAGTTGAACAAAGTTACTGTTAAGAACAAGTAGCCGTTGTCGTATATTGATGATCTGTTTGACCAATTGCGAGGTGCCAGGGTGTTCTCTAAGATTGACTTGAGGTCGGGGTACCATCAGTTGAAGATTCGTGATTCGAATGTTCCGAAGGCGGCTTTTCGAACAAGATATGGCCATTATGAGTTTCTAGTGATGTCGTTCGGTTTGACATACGCCCCGACGACTTTTATGGATTTGATGAACCGAGTGTTTAGGCCATATATTGATTTGTTTGTCATTGTCTTCATTGATGACATTTTGATCTACTCGCATAGCATGGAGGAGCACGAGCACCACGTGAGAGTGGTGCATCAGACCTTGAGGGAACATAAGCTATATGCTAATTTCTCCAAGTATGAGTTCTGGTTATATTTTGTGGCATTCTTGGGACATGTTGTATTAGGCGAGGGTATTAAGGTAGATCCCAAGAATATCGAGGCAGTTCAGAGTTGGCCTCGTCCTACTACAGCGACTGTACTACAGGGTAGTGCCAAGGAGGTTTCTGTCGGTGAGGATGTAGTTCTGCGACTCCAGGGTCATCTATGTGTCCCTAAGGTTGACAGATTGAGGGAAATAATTCAATAGAAGGTACACATTTCTCGGTATTCTATTCATCTAGGTGCTACGAAGATGTATCGAGACTTAAGGCAGCATTATGGGTGGCGGCGGATGAAGAAGGACATAGTTGAGTATGTAGCGAGGTGCCTAAATTGCCAGCAGGTTAAGTTTGAGCATCAGAGGCCAGGTGTCCTACTCTAGCGGATGGTTATACCTGGGTGGAAATGGGAGCGCATTACTATGGACTTCGTAGTTGGGTTATCGTTGACCTTGGAAGTTTGATGCAGTTTGGGTCATTGTTGACAGGTTGACCAAGTCGGCACACTTCATTCTGATTGTGACCACGTATCTTCAGAGAGATTGGACTAGATTTATATTTAGGAGATTGTTCGGTTGCATGGTGTGCCTGTTTCCATCATATCAGATAGAGGCCCTCCGTTTACTCCGCATTTATAGAGAGCAGTACAAAGTGAGTTGGGCACCCGGGTAGAGCTCATCATAGCCTTTTATCCGCAGACCGACGGGCGGTCGGAGCGGACATTTCAAATCATGGAGGATATGCTCAGAGCATGTGTGATTGACTTCGGAGGGCAGTGGGATCGATTATTGCCTTTGGCCGAGTTTGCTTACAACAACCGTTATCAGTCCAACATCTAGATGGCTCCATATGAGGCCTTATATGTTTGGCGATGTCGTTCGCCCATTTGATGGTTTTAGCCCGGCGAGGCTAAGTTATATGGTACTAATTTGGTGAAGGATGTCTCGGAAAAGGTAAAGTTGATTCAAGAGCGACTTCGCACAGCATAGTCCAGACAGAAGAGTTATGCAAATTAGAAGGCGCGTGATTTCTCATTTATGGTGGGAGAGAAAGTTCTCTTAAAGGTCTCGCTGATAAAGGGAATCATAAAGTTCGGGAAGAAGCGCAAGTTGAGCCCAAGGTTTATAGTTCTATTTGAGGTGTTGAGACGAGTTGGGGGAGTTGCATATGAGCTTGCTTTGCCTCCTAGTCTATCGGGAGTTCATCCGGTTTTCCACGTGTCTATGCTCCGAAGGTATCATGCCGAAAGTCGCATGTGTTAGACTTCAGCACGGTTCAGCTAGATGAGAGCCCGGGTTATGAAGAGGAGCCAATTGCCATTATTGATAGGCAGGTTCGCCAGTTGAAGTCCAAGAAGATTTCTGTGGTAAAGGTTCAGTGGGGGGGGGGGCAACCAGTCGAGGAAGTGACTTAGGAGGCCGAGGAGGACATGCGTAGCAGATATTCACAGTTATTCGGCACTTCATGTATGATTCTAGACCGGTTTGAGGACGAACGTTTGTTTAAGAGGAGGAGAATGTAACGACCCGACCCGGTCGTTTTTCTTTCTAGATCCCCGATACCCTAAATAAGACTCCCCGTATGTGCTTAATTTTTTAATGGCGTGCGGGGAGGGTTAGTTCGGGATTTGGAAGGGTTCGGGTTGAAATTGGAACATTTAGTACCTTAATATTGGCTTTAAAGTGTTAAGTTTGACTTGGGTCAATATTTCTAGTAAACGACCTCGGAACTGGGATTTGACGGTCCCAATAGGTTCGTATGATGACTTTGAACTTGGTCGTATGTTTGGATTGGGTTTTGAATGACCCGGGAGCATTTCGGCGCATAAAGTTGAAAGTTGGCGCATTGAAGGTTTTTGTTGTTCTTTAAATTTTGTTTGGAGTAGGTTTTGGTGTTATTGAGGTGCGTTTGGAATTTCGAGTTCAGGAATAGTTTCGTATGGTGATTTAAGACTTGCACGCAAAATTTAGTGTCATTAGGAGTAGTTTAAGTATGATTCGGCGCGTTGGGAGCAAGTTGAAAACTTGAAGTTCATTATTTGATTCAATTTGGTTTTGGGGTGCGATTTTTAATTTCGACGTTGTTTTACGTATTTCGATAGTTCAAGCAGGTCTGTATCATATTTTTGGACTTGTAGGTGCATTTGGACGGGGTCCTGAGTGGATCGGGTATGTTTTGGACCTCCCGTAGTTAAGTTGGAAACACTAGAATTTTCTATTCTGGTTTCCTGCTTCACGAACACGAAGAGGTAATCGCGTTCGCGATGAAGGATTTGGGAAGTGGGGTGATTTGTTCTTTGCGTTTGCGAAGGCGCTCTCGCGTTCGCGTAGAATAAAGGGACCTGAGAGGGTTCACCACCCATCACCCTTCGCGTTCGCGAAGGTGTAGTCATGTTCGCGATGCTCAGCGGGACATGACTTCACGATCGCGAGACTGCCCTCGCGTTCGAGATGAAGGTTTCCTGGGCCTGGGGGAGCTTTGCCTTCTTGATCGCGAGGCTCCTTCCGCGATTGCGAAGCAGGATCGATGGGAAGTGGACTTTATTAAAAACGGGACTTAGGCTATATTGGCTTATTTCTTTCATCTCTTCGACGATTTTGGAGCTCTTTGAAGAGGGGTTTTTACCTAGCTGTTAGAGGTAAGCAATTTCTATTCAATGTAAGTTAAATACATAGATTATGGGTAGATTTTTAACATGTAAAATTGTGAAAATTATTGATTTAGTTGAAAAACCTAGGTTTTGATAAAAATGGGATTTAACCACGAAAATGATTATGGAATTGGGTGAAAATTGTATATTTGAGTTTGTGCGGTTAGGGGTAACATTTATCTTCAAAATTTTCCGGAATCCAGGCACGTGAGCCCGGGGGGTGAATTTTATGAATCTTTCAATTTGGGTTGGGTAATTACTCTAATAGTTAAATTATGAGCTTTTGAACATGTATTGATTAATTTATATAACATTTGACTAGTTTCGGATTGTTTGGCAATGATTTGAGGCTTTAGAATGAATTTGTGGGCCGGAAAGTGATCTTTGAGACGAGGTAAGTCTCTTGCCTAACCCTGTAAGAGAAAATTTACCCCATAGGTGATTTAAATTACTATTTGCGTCCAATTATGGGGGCTACGTACGCACGAGGTAACGAGAGTTCGTGCGTAGCTACTAATTATGCTTATGTCCGGGTAGTTTAGGACCCAACTCATGAAATAGTTGTGATGTTTGTGCCCTAAATGTTAATTAAAGTGCCTAATTTGTATTGAAACTTGATAATAGATTTGTAAGAGACCGAATTTCCCTTACTTGAGTTTTGGCGGGTTACTTTACCGTTAATAGGAATTGTGTTTCTTTGTGTATTAGCCTTGTAATAGCTTTTAAATCGGATGTTCATAATGTATCCTCTCTTCTTGTGGAGCGGTCCGAACGCCTCAGCAGTAGAATAGATGCATCTATAGTTCGTGTTGCTAGACCCTCGACAGTGTACACATTATTCTGGATCGGGTCGTACGACCTCGGTATAAATCGTGCTTAATAATACTGGGAGCCTAATTATACTTGATAATATTTTATGGCTTGTGAGGTTTTAATGATTAAATGACAGAAATTTACTTGGCATTCACTATTTGTGAAAGAATTATTTTTTCAGCGCATGTTTTCTAGTTTTCATTATTATTTACATAACCCAATGCTTATTTAAAATTTCTGTATTTTATTGTTAGCCCTGTCGATGCCCCCTTTTTCTAAAGGCGAAATTGGGTTTACGACATTTGGGCAGACAACTCTTTTCCTTTTGGGAATTGGGTTTGAGATTTAGAAGAGTCGCCACCTAATGATTAAGTGCATTAGGACACTAAGCAGGAAATGAAAAGAAGAAGAACCAGAGAATGGGTAAGGGCTTGAAATTATCTCGGGGGGAAGGTGTTACGCACCCCCCAAGATCCACTAGTGTGGTTCGCGGCCATGCTATAATTGTGACTTTAAATACAAACAACAAATAAACATACAAGACAATTCTCACATAACGATTGCAAGTAGGGGAAGTACAAAAAGTTTAAATAAACGAGCTGAAATTTGGGACTAGGCAATTTCATAATTTATTTAAAGAATATACAAGTGCAGAAAAATGGGGGGTCAAATAATTGATACTAATAATCAAACAAAGAGATGAAATGGGGCGGAAATTTGGGAGAGAAAAACAGTACTGGAAATTTAAAGAGATTTTTAAATGATTAAAGCAAAGGACGAGGTTTAAAAGAACTGGAAAACTGACAGTTTTAAAAATTCTGAAAGAAAGAAGTAAACACATAAAGGGGGAGGGGGTCCTAGGCTTATAAATAACATGGATCACCCACGCAACACCCGGTAACCAATCATACATGTGGTGTTATCTCGTCATCATTATATCCATGTCTACCCTTACCCACCCCGTTAAGGTACTAAAGCGCGGAATGTTCTCGTTACTTATTGCATGCTCTTACCCGCCCCGATCCTATCAGTCTCGGAGGCAGTTGGGACTACTAATCCTAGAGGGAAGGGATATTGGCTTTTGAAGTTTAAAACGACAAAATCTAGTGCGACAAACAAAACACATAAGAGCAGTTAAGAGGGAAAATACATAGCAGTGAAGGCTAAAATAGGCCTCCTCATTCAAAGCAGAAATTGTTTAGCATGACTTACAAGTACTGGTTAGGTCCTTAATTAAACTTACGGAAAGGGGGTGGCTGATTTATTACATATTTTCAGGTAAGAAGTCCGAATTAGGCCTGCCTACTTATTGTAATTATTAAAGACTGGTATAATTAATTGATTACCTAATGGTTTGCCTAGGTGAAACCTATAGGCATGATATCTAACAAGGTCAGACATATTGATTTTAAATAAGATTACTGACTTTATAAATAAACCAATTCCGCGGAGATTAACAACATTATTACTGATTTTAGACTTTGCGGATGAATCAGATTTAAACGATTGCTCCTATAGGCATGAATTCTAAGCTTTACTGATTTTAAAAAGGTTATGTAAGTGCAAGAATCCTATGAGCATGGTATCTAGGATGCAATTGATTATTCCTTAACCTATGGATTGTTTGCCTAATGACTTGTGTATATGCAGAAGTGTAGAAAACTTATAATCATGATTTCTATATGCAGAAGTGCGGAAACTTATAGACATGATTTCTAATGAAATGCATAACTTATAGATAGGATTTTTAATGCAGTAATGAAACAACTTATAGGCAGGATTTCTAATGCAGTAATGAAACAACTTATAGGCAGGATTTCTATATGTAGATGCATAAGCGAAAAACAGGCTGTGATTGCATAAATGAATACCTAAAGCATGATGTCTACCCACATGCATAACATGAGTGACCCTCCCCTTTTCACTATACACCCCATAAGTTATTACAAATTATTACAACCCGAATGAATCAAGAAAAATAAAAAATTATATCAGAAATTAAAGTTCCAACCAAGGAGAGCCTAATTTAGACTCCTAGTCTGAAACATGAAATAAACCAACTTCCAGAGATCAGATTTCCAAAGCCTTTCTCATCCTTTGGGTGTGTCAAAGTTCCAAGGAGCTTCAAGAACTCCAGGCAGTGCTTACACCCAATTACATTTGCAGGATCAGATTATAGTGTAGTGTGAAAGGGCCAGCCCTCAAATGTCCAAGTTCAGAGGGAACGCAAGGTCCCCAAGGCAGGGCTCATAGGAGGGGAGGGGGGGGGGCAGAACTTGGAGTCTAAGAATAAGTGTAAGTGCAATAGAGCGGGAATTAGGGAAAGCCATGACAAAACTAGTGGTCATACCCAGCAATTAGGATGCTGGCACACCCCTGACCAGCCTGTCAGCTTGAATTTGGGAGTTAGGACCTATTGAAGGTCATGTTCAGACCTGGGCAGTAATTTGGATACTGCCAGGCCACGTACTTTAACTCAGCACACAAAAGGGAATGGGGGTATAGGGGACTTATAACAAGCAGTAAACATAAAAGCAGGTAATATACAGAACATGAGCAACAAGGTAGACAGGAATAGAGCAACTGTAAAGTAAACACATAGGGAAAGAGCTGAAATCAAAATTGAGACATACCGGTTTCAGGGAAAACAAATAAGTAAAAACAGTAGTCTTGAAAAGCCTAGGTTGCAAGCAAAGCAGTACAAAAGTCTCAGCATAGAGTAGAGAGTTTGAAAGAGTATTGTTATTGAATGTATGTGTGTGAGAGTATGAGTATTGGACTTTAGGATTCAGAAGTTCAAAGTTCTAAAGTTGTAAAGTTTTCAAAGCTTAAAAGCCTCGTTCAATGCAGAAGGGTCGAGCCCCTTTTATAGTGCAGCAAATAAGCAAGAAAAAGGTAAGGAAATAACATTGTAATCAGTCTCCCTTTAGTTAAGGGATTCTGATTTCAAACGGGTAAAAACAAATAAGGAAAGGGGTTTGAAAAATATTTTCCAAGCAGTATAATAGAGGGTAAGTACATAGAATCTATTTAAGGCAACAAACTAATAGTACACGGTTTGTAAAAAAAAAGGGAATCAACCAGTAAAATCAAAATTTCAGCCTTTTACTTGAATGAATCAAGTCAGGAAAGGGGTAAAGAAAGGTTCAAGTAGGGAAAATCAGTAACAATCAAGTCAACACAATTAAGGAAATTCGGAATCAATTAGTAGTTGGCAAAACCTTTTTGAAGAAGAGTTATCATATATAAAATACACAAATACGTAAATCAAGAAAGGACTGTCAAGTTATGTAGAAGAGAGTTTAATCAAAGAAAAGTTCAGAATCATAACCAACGAGATACAGGTTCAATTTGCGGACTCATAGTCAGTCTGAGAGTCCAGGGTCCCAAAAGTACCCTAACTCAAACATCAAATCAAAATCGCCAAGGGAAATCCCCAAATTCTAGGGTTTCACAATGGAGTCAGACATGGAGGTGAGAAAGCAAGCCATTTGTTTCAGAACCTTAGCAAACAGATATGATAGCATGCTTGAACGACAAAGGAAGAAAAACTCATGAAGAATATATTTGAGAAAACTCAGAACCTAAACAAGTTCAGAAAGGGGGAGATAATACAAAATTGAACACAAGTAGATGAAGCATGTAAGAACATGAACAGAATCCAGTAGACAAAATCAAGTAACTTAACGGTAGACGCATATAGTAAAAGAGTAAAGAAAACATAGCAAAGATTAACAGGAGTAACATGTATAGTAGAAAAGAAAAGGTAAAACACAGTACATGCTAAAATAAAAGAAATCACATGAGCAAGGTATAGACAAACAGACATAAAGCAAAGAAGAAGAAAAAATCAGAAAGATTTTTCCCAAAAATCCTTTCAGAAACCCTAAAATTGGAGAGAAGCGATTTTGACAAAACTTTTGGGGAAAACACTTTAGATAGCAAGAAAAGCATAGATACAGTATAGATCTAACAAAATAATGGTGAAAGAACCTCGAATAGCTTAGGGTTTCGGAGAAACCCTAGAAATGAGAAAGGCTTGGAAGTAGGTCTGATCTTGAGTCGGAGAGGTCAAGAATCAGGTTCCTGAGCCTTGAATCTGCCGGAGCATGGCCGGAGAAGCCATGGAATCAAAGATCGGAGAAGATCGGAGGGAGAACCATCGAAGTCAGCCTTCCAGACTTCGAACATTCAAGGTCCAATGGTGGAGAGGGTGGGTAGAGACCATCCATGGCCTGGGAAGCCATGGATTCCGGTGAAAAAATACGGTGAAGGAAGGTGGGAGGAGGCTAGGGTTCCGAAGAACTGATGAGAGGATTTGAGAGTGTTTTGGGATTCTAGGGCGGTGGGTCAGGTGAGAATGAGGGGGATTAGGGTAGGTCATTTAGTTTAATTACGGAAGGGCGAGTTTTGGTCGTTGATCTTGAGTGATCAACGGTCCAGATTTAGACGGGTAGCTGGGTAACGGGTTGGGTCGTTTGGAATTGGGTCGATTAATTGGGTAGAATTGGGTCAATTTAGGGCCAAAATTGAAATAAAATGAGGTTGTAATTGAAATAGAAATGGGGCTAAATATTAAATAGCCAATTTTCCCTTTTTATTTATAAAAAATAGTAAAGGTGAGTTTAAAAGTAAATTAAAAATACTGGAACAATTAATAGTGTATAAATGTTAATTTAAAAATACTGGGACCAATTTTATAATAAAAAATGCTATTAATCTTAGAATAGGCTAAAATTGCAATTGTATGCAATTTAACCTTTTAAATACCAAATAAATTTGTAAAAAATATACGAAAAATCACCCTAGCTATATTTTGGTATAAATATGAGAATAAAATAAATTATTCACCAAAATTGATAGCTTTTGGGAATAATTACTGATTTTGTATTGCTAAAATGGACAACAAATTGATTTTAAAAATCTTTAAAAATTAGGAAAAATACCAAAATACTTGGGCATGCATATATATGCGTATATATGCTATTTTGAAAGTACCTCGGATAAAAAAAATTATATAGGGAAAAATTAGATATCAACAAGCCCATAGTAAGTGTCGTTGTCGACCCCTCTTCACTACTTCTTCGAGGTTAGACTAGATACTTATTAGGTAAATATTGTTTATGTACTCACGCTACACTTCTGCACTAACCGTGCAGGATCTGAGGCAGGTGCATCTGGTAGTCATACCGGCGCACCCCCGTTACCCCGAGGCCTAGTGGTGAGCTGCTTCCTGAGCCGTTCTGCAGCATCTAGAGTCTCTCTTTTGTATTTATTTTCTGTCTACTTTATTTCAAACAGTAGTTAGAGTTTTGTATATTCTACTAGTTGCTCATACACTTGTGACACCAGATCTTGGCACACTCACTAGTAGACTTTATGGTTTTGGAGTATTTATATCACTATATTTGCCCACTTAGTTGCCTTCATTTTATTCTATTAAATTTTCTACTCCTTGATTTTTTAGTAAATGGGATTTAATTACAAGGAAACTTATTAAAAAATAGTAATCACATGGTCAGTTCATCGTTTGTTTGCCTAGCGACTGCGTTGGGCGCCATTACGGTATATAGGTGAAACTGGATCGTGACATTTGGTTTAAAATTTTAGGACAAAATAAGTATTGGCTATCTCTAAATAGCATCCCTGAGAATTGCTATCTTTGTTCTTGCTTGCAATTTTGTTGCACTCATCAAGCAACGAAAGGTTCGCAAATCATAAACATGTTTTTATTGACAAAATATTTTAATACACATTAATCATGAAAAATATTTTTTACTTTATTCCTGTAGTTTAATAGAAGGAAAAATGGCCAAAAATAATCCTCAACTACTCCAAATGTGACTACATTATATTCATTTCATTTTTGAACAAAAGTACAATTAATAATTGTCAGAAATAGAACAACGGTGTCATCCGTTTTCTTTTGCCCTTATACTAATTGTTCAAAATATCAACGCCCATAAATCAAAATGAAATCCTCTATTTATAAATTTTCTCCTCCAATTTTTCATCTTCGCAAACCTTAACAAGGTAAATAATCTCTATTTCATAAAATTTTCTTCAAATTACCTATTTGAGTCCTAACATCATCCAGAGAAGATTTAAAAAGTATTGATCACAATCATCTCTTAGGAACTCTTCTTCATGTCATTTCTAAAAGTGACATGAATTAACCGGATCAACTCGACAAAAGAATTAGAAAATTTAAGAAAAATAATCAGCAAATATAGACAAAAATTAGCACTTCCTCCATCCATTTTATGTGATAGTATTAATTGGACATGAAGCTTAAGAAAAAATTAAAAACTTTTGAAATTTATGCGCTAAAACAAGTCATATTGTGTATTTAAAGTTGAATTATTTTTGTATATTTAAAAATAAGTTACCCGTTTTTGGGACAAAAATATAGGAAAGAGCCTGGCATAACATGATAGAGGGAGTAACATATTCACCTTGTTGGCAAGCATTTAATTTTTCACCTTCTAATCCCCTCCCAAATTTATTAAGAAAAAACTAATTAAACAAAATTTCAGTGACAAGACTACCTGTTTTTTCTTTTTGCTTCAATTCACTAAATCCAGATAATCAATTAACCAAATCGAGCAATTGAATATCAAGAAACTGAACTCACAAAACGAAAATCAATGTGATTAAAAGTTTCCATTTCGATATAATTATGTAGTGGTACTTGGTCGGGCATATAGTTTAATAAAAAAATAAATAATAATTTTGGTAACTTATGATCTTAATTGTACAATAAAATTTTTGTGACAAAAAGAACACTCTATTACGAGAATAACGGAAATTAAAGTTAAGTTATTTTTAAATACAAAAACTTAAATATTTTTTAGAAATTAATGACATAGCAAACAAATAGCAGGGCATTAAAGAAGTTCTTCAACTACAGTAGAACCTCTCTAAATTAATACTCGATAAATTAAGAAATTCTCTAAGATAATATTTTTCATTGACTTGGGCAAGTGGAAAAAAAGTATTTGACATGGTTCAACCAATTACGTTCAAGCTTATCACATAGCTTTAGTGATAGGTTTAATGACTCAAGTTGGCCAATCAAATTGTAGAAAAAAGATATGTATTTATCACAAGTTTTCTCCCCTACAACTAGAAATAGGGGTCTGCATAAGGCTTAAAAAAGAACAACAAGAGAAATACACAGAGAAGCTCTCCTCTCCGGTGGTGATTCGCAAGTCTTCCGCATAGCAAGAAGTCGTTGTCTACAAGGGGTGAGCCGCAAGTTTCTGTCCTCCTTGTTTGTGATCAAAGCCTAGCTCCATAATTATGGTCAAATCCCAACAACAAGTGGTCCATTAATTCAAGGACAAGTGAAGCTCTCGAATTGACGGTCGTGAAGAGAAGAATAAGAGGATTACATCTTTTAAACTTAAGATTGTTCAAACATTGTAACCCGCATAAATTATTGAAATACAAATACTTTTAGTTGTCGCTATATTTCTTGTCTTGATTATTATTTTCAGGAACGAAATTTTAGTTGTTACAAATTTTGGCACGCTCGGAAGGACTATCTTTGCCTCTCATCTCTTCTCTCCAACAATCAAAATCCAAGAAACACTAAGATGGCTCCTAAGAAGGTCAACTCAAAGTTTGCTTCCACAAATGCTGCTGAATCCAAATTTTCTGTAGTTGTGGAATACATACTAGATGTCACTAAGGGAAGCGTGGGACCAATTACAAGGAACCAAGCCAAATTGTTGCAACAACGAACATCTCAAGTGCAGTCTGAATCTTCTGTTGTCTTCGGTGCGTCATCTACAAAGGGCGTGAGATCCTCCGCAAGCACACTCGCAGAAGGAATTAACATCGCCGAAAGGATCGAGAAGGTTCTTGCTCCACTTAGCTTGTCTACACCCAAGAAATCCCATGTGTGAATCGATGATGATATCTTGAGTGCTGGATCTACTCCGCATAACATATCCAAATATCATGTTTGCGAGAATCCATGTTATTCTCCATCGTCTACTATGGTGATGCATGCAATGATGACCAATGCTTGGTCCGTAGAGGACCAACTCGCAAATTTGACAAAAGAGATTGAAGTTTTAACCAAATGTATGCAGGTCAAGAAGCTCGAATTGACAAGTTTTCAGATAGGTTGGACGGCCTAATGGAAGGCGATTCCAGACTTGCACCTGGAAAGCATCCCGAAGCACAAGAGAGAATTGATTTTCCTGCAATATAAGTGGCATTTTCTAAGGAAATCCCTGTCTCATCCGAAGGGATGATCCCAATTGATCAACTGAAGGATTTCATCATGGGGACTCTCAAGGATAAGTATGAGGTGGCTACCAAATCCTCTCTCACATATGCAACACCATACACCGCAAGGATTGATAGCTTGAAGATGGGTAATGACCCGACCTATAATTTTGAGAGTATGAGCCTCGATCCCCTATTTATTGCTCCATCTATTTCCTTTTTTGTTTATGTGACTTGCCGAGGCACTTGGTGTTAGGTTCGGTTGAGTTTCGGAGTGAAATGGGACACTTAGTCCCTAAAATGGAAGTTTAAGTCGTAGAAGTTGACCGTAGTTTGGCTTGTATGAAGATGACTCCGGAATGGAGTTTTGACGGTTCCAATAGCTCCGTAGGCTGATTTTGTTCATAGGAGCGTGTCCGGATGTTGATTTGGAGGTCCGTAGGTCATATCGGCGTTAATTGGCGAAAGATGGAAAGTTGGAAGATTTTGGAAAGTTTGACCAGGAGTGAACTTTTTGATATCGGGGTCGGATCGATTCCAAAAGTTAGAATAGGTCCGTAATGTTATTTATGACTTGTGTGAAAAATCAAAATTGATTTGATAGGATTCGGCATCGAATGTAGAAGGTAAAAGCATATAAGTTCATTAGGCTTGAATTGGGGTGTGATTCGTATTTTTGATGTTGTTTCATGTGATTTGAGTCATCGCCTAAGTTCGTATGATGTTTTAGGACTTGTTGGTATGTTTGGTTGAGGTCCCGAGGGCCTCGGGGGTTCAGACCACGTTCGACACATTTTAGAACTTTGAAGAATTACTGGAGGTGCTAAATTTGCTGGTGTCTGGTTTCCTTCATCGCGTTCGCGCGAGAGAGGTCTCGCATTCGCAAAGGGTACCTAGGAGGCTGGAGAGATCTACTCTTCGCGTTAGCGATAAGGTCCACGCGTTCGCGAAGAAGGGAGGCAGGCTGGGTGGACCTCACGGGTTGGTTTACGCGTTCGGGGGTGAGGCTCCGCGTTCGCGAAGCCTGGGGATCACTGGCCATCGCATTCGCAAGTGGACCCTCGCATTCGCGTAAGAGGAAATTTGATCCTAAAGCATATTGTGCTTCGCGAACCCCAAGAAACTTTCGCGTTCGCGAAGAAGGGATATCTGGACAGCAAATTTAAGCCTCAAAATCGAGGGTTTATGTCATTTTTCACCATTTGGACTTGAGAGCTCGGAATAAAGCGATATTTTGAGATATTTTCAGAGGGATTGTTGGGGTAAGAGTTCCTAACTCGCTTTTGATTAAATTCCACTAATCTATCTTTGATTTCTTCTTTTATTTAAGGATTTGGGTTAAAAGATTGGGGGAAAAGGTGTAAAAGTTCTTAGACCGATTTCTTGAGTTTTGAAGGGCGAAATGGGATCGGATTTGAATAATTCTTGTATGGTTGGACTCGATTTTGAATGGGTGTTCAGTTTTTGTAATTTTGGCCGGGTTCCGAGACGCGGGCCCAAGTTGACCTTTTGGAGCGATTTTCTAATTCTTTGCTAAAAGTTGAAAATCCGTTTTTAAGTAGTTTTCTTTTTATGCCTTAATTGAGTTACTTTAGCATGTTTGGTCATCATGTTTAGCCTTATTTCACATATCTACTTGTCTTATCTATTATTTGCAACTTGTACTACATGCTTAGTTTAATTACCTTCTTTCTTGATTCCGTATTCATTATTTTAACTGTGGGATTCTTTGCTTGAAATTGCTATGATTGAAATATCATTATTTCAGTTGTTATCTTTTGGTTTTTCGTGATTATTGTTGAGGTTATTGTTTTGTTCTTGCATGACGTTTCTGATGTGCGGTTGTTATTGTCTGCATGAGGTATGTGTCGTGCCGTTGTGATTATTGATACTCATGCGGTGGTATAAGGTCTAGCTATTGTAACATATGCGGTGAGATAAGGTGGGCTTGAAACGCGTGGATAGTAGGGGAACTACTAGAAGTCATGTGGTGTGATAAGGTAGGCTAAAACGCGGGATGCTATTTCGGGAAAATAATTTTCAAAATAAATATAAAGGCTCCTACGGTGATGTATAGGATATCGTTGTAGTGTACTCATACTACGCTTTTGAGCATGCTTTGTGCAGATCCAGGTACATCTTATCAGCCTCGGTGTTAGTGTGTGGAGTTACCTGCTTATCGGAGACTTCAAGGTACACCTGCCTGCGTCTGCAGGCCTTGGAGTCCCCTTCTATCCCGTCTTTTCCTTGTTTCTTTATGTTCTTGATAGAGAGTGATGTATAGGATTGTGCAACTGTATCTAGAACTTGTGAATCATTTCGTATCGGGTTTTTGGAGTTGTATATACTTTGAGTTGCAGTTTTTACCTTATACAGTTGTTGACGTTTTGAGCTTTAGATTACTAATTCAATTATTCCGCATGCTTGTAAGGCTTACATAGTCTTAGAGACTAGGTTCCGTCACGACATCTTACGGAGCGAAATTGGGGTCGTGACAAGATGCTTGTTGGCTATCAACCCCCAAAATTTCAGCAGTTTGATGGAAAAGGAAATCCGAAGGAACATGTGGTGCACTTTGTCGAAACATGCATCACTGCTGGAACATATGGTGATTACTTCGTCAAACGCTTTGTTCGTTCCCTTAAAGGGAATGCTTTTGACTGGTACACAGACCTTGAGTCTGGTTCCACTGAAAACTGGGAACAGTTGGAGCAAGAGTTTCTCAATCGCTTTTATAGCACAAGATGTACCGTAAGTATGGCAGAACTTACAAACACATGCCAACAAAAGGGAGAGCCGGTTATTAACTTCATTAATCGACAGAGACATGCCAGTCTCAACTGTAAATATAGGCTTAGTGAAGCCTCCGTAGTTGAGATGTGCATTCAAGCTATGCATTGGGGTCTTCGCTACATCTTGCAAGGCATAAAGCCTAAGACTTTTGAAGAGCTAGCCACTCGCGCTCAGGATATGGAGTTAAGCATGGCTGTAGTTGGGAGTGAAGGGCCGCCTGTCCAAGAACCTCGCATAGTTAGAGACAAGTAAAAAGTCAAGAAAGTGGGGAAATTTTTACCCAAGGCCGAAAGCAAAGAATCCATGAATGTCAATGCTTCGCCTATGAAGTTTACTACTAAGGTAAGCAAGAAGTAGAATGTGAAGATGACTTCTCTGGAGGATAAGGCAAACAGAAAACTGACCCTGAAGGAAATGCAAGAGAAAGAGTACCCATTCCTTGATTCTGATGTTCCCACAATCTTTGATGAACTCCTTGCGTTAAAACTTCCGGAGTTTCCAGAGATGAAGCGACCAAATGAAGTAGGGAGAACCAATGAACCAAATTATTGCAAGTACAATCGATTGGTCAGCCACCCCATTGAGAAGTACTTTGTCTTCAAGGATAAAGTTATGGAGCTAGCCCGTGAAGGAAATATCACACTTGAAGATGAGAAAGCAAATACAAACCAAGTTTGTATCACTTTTTGCTTACTCGTTTCGTGCCTTACCTGCAACGTTGAGGGACATGAAGGAAGAGACATACCAAATGTCATTCTGCCAAGAATGATTATGTTAGGGGACTTTGAACCTGTCGATTTATATGAATTACCATCTCATACAACGTCAAGCGATTTAGTGTTAGTAGATGAAGGATCCACAAACGAAGCTGAATACCAAGTAGAACTACTTGATGATAAGGGTTGGACTCTCGTGACTCACCGTAAACAGCGTAAAGCAAGTGTTGGCCCAAGTTCAGGTGAAGTTTTGAAGAATGACAAATGAACTCAGTCATGGACCAGGTCCATCGTGTGAGGCACATTATTTATTAACCTAGACATGTGAGATACACGTGAAGGAGATAAGTCTCAGTGATCAAGCAGCAATATCTCCTGAAGAAAGGTTGCATATTGGAGGAGGAGAGAAAGTCTCCTCATAGGAAGAGGACACAATCTGGATAAAGGATAGGGTTGGAGTTTGTATTGTTCAAGGACTCAACTTCGATGGAAGATCAACAATTGAGTCTCAATCAAACTCTGATTACTAACTCATTAAATAATAGTGATTGTTCTCTTTTACAGTATTGCACAAACGCAGAAGTTAAACTAAATTGAGAGCAAAAGAGCGAGATAATTTTGCAAGCAATTTATGTGAGATTCGAGTGTGCATTCCTGAAGCTACTTGGACAAGAAAGAAGAACCAATTCCATTGTGTCTTTCTTTTATTCTAGTTCAATTGTAGTAGGTGTTTTAAAGTTGTACCTTTCCAGCTTTCATAGAAGCAATTGTATTGGGTACTTTGAGTATTCAAGTTAGAGTTAACTTGAAGGTGTCACAACAGTTGAGGCTGTGTGCCACACTGGGATTAGAGTTTAATCCTTAGGTTTACAAGAGTTCTGTAAATGCTATTTTGGCTTAGTGATTTTAGTGGAAGTTTGGGAAAATCCTACTGAGTAGTAGGTCGTGGTTTTTTCACCTTCTGAGCCAGGTGTTTTCCACGTAAAAATCTCTGTGTTCTTTATTTTATGTACTCTTAATTCCGCAAACAGTAGTAGTAAGTACACCTAGAAGAACCAGGTTCTTCTAGAGCGAAAATTGGGTACCACGCGAATCACCCCCCATTCTTGTGTGGTATTGACGTTTGGAACATCAATTGGTATCAGAGCGGGTTATCGTTGAAGAGGCTAACACCTTAGGAGAAGATCAATATGAGTGCACCACCTGGGAACTGGGAAGGGCAATCCACTGCTAGGCCTTCACTTTTCAATGGTCAGTACTACTCTTGGTGGAAGAACAAGATGAGAGATCATATCATATGGGAAGACTATGAACTCTGAGACATAGTCACTGATGGTCCCCTAGCAACCACAAAGAAGAATGCTGAAGGAGTTGATGTGCCAAAGACAAGGGCTGACTGCACTACTGAAGACCAGAGGAAGTGGGAGAAAAATGCTAAAGCCAAGAAATGGCTTGTGTGTGGACTAGGTCCTAATGAGTATAGTAGAATTCAAAGTTATACCACTGATAAGGAAATCTCGGACACCTTGCAAGTGGCTCATGAAGGAACACCTCAAGTAAAGAGGTCCAGAGGAACACTGCTGTATTCTCAATATGAGAACTTCACCATGAAGGAAGGAGAAACAATTCAAGAAATGTATACTAGGTTCACTACATTGACAAATGAACTTAAATCTCTTGGAAGGATCATTCTTGAAGAAGACAAGGTTGAGAAAATTCTGACAAGGGTTCTGCCAGTCACATGGGAAATCAAAATCACTTCCATTCAAGAATCCAAGAATATTGCTACTCTCAGACTGGATGAACTGATTGGAAATCTTACTGCTTATGAAATGAGAAGGCAAACCATGAAGATGGATACACCCAATAAGGAGAGAAGCTTATCTCTCAGAATTGCTGGAGGTTCAGATCTGGAAGATGATGAGATGGCTATGATCACTAGAGATTTCAAAAAGTACTTGATAAGAGGAAAGGGTTCTTCAAGAGGTACAACCTTCAACAAGACAAGAGCTCCTGAGAAACATACCAATGAGGGTTGCTACAAGTGTGGTAAGACTGATCACAAGATCAAGAACTATCCTCAATGGGAAATTGAGGGGAGGAAAGAAAGGGTTGAACGAAGGAACCGGTTCAACCAAAAAGGAACAAAGGTTCAACCAAGGCTTTGGTTGCTGCTTGGGGAGAAACCTCAGATGAAGACTCAGAAGATGAAGCTGAAGAAGAGCAAGCACTGATGGCCATCGGAGAATCAGATGATGAACAAGAGGTAAGTGTTCTTCATCTCAATGACAAGATTAAATTTTCGTCTAAAGAAAGGTTGGCTGAGCTATTACTAGACTTCATTGATGAGTCTGAGATAATTAACAATGAGAAGGAAGTTCTGTCTAGGGAATGTGTGATCCTAAAAGCAAAATGCAAAAGTCTAGAGTCTAGGGCTAATAAGAGTGATAACACAAATGCTGAGTTAAAGAACCAGGTTCTTGAACTTGATAACAGTGTCCTAGAACTTAGGTCTGAAAACTTAAAACTGAAACTAGGAACTGGAAAGAAGAAAGCTGATCACACATATCTCACTCTAGAGGAAAACCTAGGAAAAATGAAGGATGAATTGTATAAAAAGGATGAACTAATCAAAGTCCTAAAAGAAGATCTAGGAAAAGTGAAACATGAATTAGACAGAACTTGCAAATAGAACAAGGCCTCTGATGCACTGTCTTGGTTGCAAGAGCATCACAGTAGCAACAAAAGAGGACTTGGCTATGGGACTCAAGCACCAAAGTGGGACCCTAAAAGAAAGTACCTCACACTTCCTGAGAATAAAATATGCACACACTGTGGCAAGACTGGCCATTACAAAAATGAATGTAATACAAAAGTAAAGGCCAGTCAAAAGAACAAAGCCTTTGTTCAAGAGAAAAGTAAGCTGCCTGGATGGGCAAGAAGGAATTTAATTCATCCTTTTGCCTATAGAAAGGGACCCAAATTAGTTTGGGTTCCTAAGACTAACCCCTGATTTCTTTTGTAGGTCCAAGTAAAAGGATGCAGCCAAATATGGTATATGGATAGTGGTTGCTCAAAACATATGACTGAGAACAAGGACCAGTTCCTTTCACTTGAGAACTTAATAGGAGGTAATGTCTCCTTTGTTAATGGAAAGAAAGGTGAGATCATTGGGGTTGGAAAGGTAGGAAAGACAGATTCTCATTCCATAGAGAATGTCTACCTGATAGATGGCTTGAAATATAGCCTAATAAGTGTGTCACAATTGTGTGACAGAGGTAACCTTGTGGCTTTTACCTCCACCAAATGCTTTGTGATTAACCTTACCACTGACAAGACTGTTTTGCAGGGAAAAAGAGTTAACAATATTTACATTGTAGATTTGTCTACTCTCTCAGAAAGTGAACTCAGTTGTTTAAGTGTGTTGGTCAATGATCCCCTCCTGTGGCACAAAAGACTTGGTCATGCAAGTCTAAATCAGCTTAACAAATTAGTCTCTAAAGACTTGGTGATAGGGTTACCTAATATCAAGTTCAAGGAAGACAAAGTTTGTGAGGCATTTGCAAGGGGAAGCAGGTAAGATCATCCTTCAAAAGCAAGAAAATGGTAAGTTCAACCAAGTCGTTGGAACTGGTCCATATGGATCTATGTGGTCCAATGAGAACCATGATCAGAGGTGGAAAGAAATATATAATGGTGCTTGTTGATGATTATTCTAGATTTACCTGGGTTCTATTTCTAACTTCCAAAGATGAAGCATTTGACATGTTTACTACATTTGTTAGAAAAACTCAGAAACAGTTAGGAAATCAAATTGCATCCATTAGGTTTGATCATGGAACTGAATTTGAAAATTCCAAGTTTGCTGAATTCTGTGATGAAAATGGAATAGATGATAATTTCTCTGCCCCTAGGACCCCTCAACAAAATTGAGTAGTTGAAAGGAAGAATAGAACTCTTGAGGACATGGCTAGAACCATGCTGCTTTCTAGTAAATTGCCTCACAGCTTCTGGGCAGAGGCTGTAAACACTGCTTGTTACATAATCAATAGATGCATGACCACACCTTTGGTAGAGAAGACTCCCTATGAGTTACTTAAAGGGAGAAAACCTAACATATCCCATCTTAGGGCATTTGGTTGCAAGTGCTATGTGCACAATAAAGGAAAAGACTCCCTAGGTAAGTTTGATCCCAGAAGTGATGAGGGAGTAATCTTGGGATATTCTTCACATAGCAAAGCATATAAAGTGTTTAACAGAAGAACTTTGTGTGTAGAAGAAAGTGTGCATGTAGTATTTGATGAAACTAAAATTCTTTTTGAGAGAAAGGAACATGAAGATGAAGCCATTGGATTGGTAAATGACTTGACTGAAGCATCAGCCCAAGTCAAAGTGGCACCAACAGAAGGAACAGGTGATGGAACAGGTTCTTCCATATAGGGCAACCTGACAGGGGGAACTAATCAAAGAGGAATTGAAATAAATTCCTTGAAGGAACCTGTTCATGATCCTATTCCTCAGGAAATGGCTGAAACATCTAGCAGAAGCCAGTTGGTTGTGAAACCTCACAAGTATCAAAGTTGACATCCCATTGAGAACATTCTCATTGATCCAACATCTGGAGTTAAAACCAGATCACAATTAAAGAATCTGTGTGCTTTTGACGCTTTTGTATCTATCATTGAGCCTAAAAATGTTGTTGAGGCTTTGCAGGATGCAGATTGGGAGAATGTAATGCAGGATGAACTTAACCAGTTTGAAAGAAGCCAAGTTTAGCATCTAGTTCCAAGACCCAAGGATAGATCAGTCATTGGTACAAAATGGGTCTTCAGGAACAAACTTGATAAAGATGGAACAGTTACAAGAAACAAGGCAAGATTGGTGGTCCAAGGGTACAGCCAGGAGGAGGGCATAGACTATGATGAGACTTTTGCTCCAGTTGCAAGACTAGAGGCAATCAGACTTCTCATAGCCTTTGCAGCACATATGGAATTTACTCTTCATTAGATGGATGTCAAAAGTGCCTTCCTAAATGGCTACCTGAAAGAAGAAGTGTTTGTGAAACAACCTCCAGGTATTGAGAGCAAGAAATGTCCTGAGCATGTGTACAAGTTAGACAAGGCTCTCTATGGACTCAAGCAGGCCCCAAGAGCATGGTATGAACGACTGTCAAAATTCTTGCTGGAGCATGGTTACTAGAGAGGTAAAATTGATAGTGCCTTATTCTTAAGGGAAAAAGGTAAGGATCTCCTTGTTGTACAAATATATGTTGATGACATAATCTTTGGGGCCATCACTGACTAGCTAAGTAAAGAATTTGCAAAATTAATGGGGAGTGAGTTTGAAAAGGGCATGATGGGTGAGCTTAATTTCTTCTTAGGCTTATAGATCAAACAAAGTCCAAATGGAACCATGATCCCTTAGTAGAAGTATACAAAAGAGCTAATCGAAAAGTTTAAAAGGGAGGAATCTAAAGAAATAGACACACCCATTGCAACTGCCACTAAATTAGATGTTGATGAACCTGGTTCATCAGTTGATCAAAAGTTGTATAGGGGTATGATTGGTTCGCTCTTGTACCTCACTGCCAGCAGACCTGGCATTGTTTTCAGTGTAGGGCTTTGTACTCATTTTCAGGCAAATCCAAAAGAGTCTCACTTGACTGCTGTCAAGAGGATACTGAGATATCTGAAAGGCACCACTGATCTGTGCCTTTGGTATCCTAAAGGTAGTAATTTTGATCTAGTAGGATATGCTGATGCTGATTATGCAGGGTACTTAGTGGACAGGAAAAGCACCTCAGGTATGGCGCACTTTCTTGGTTCATATCTTGTGTCATGGGCTACCAAAAAGCCTTGGGCATAGATAGGAGTTTCCTTTCTTCTTGTATTGTTCTTTTTTGTAAGACCTTTCATCGGTCTCTTGTATATATCCTTTCCAAATATATAAAAGAAAAATTTCCTTGAATGTTTTCTCAATATTTCCTTCCTTGTAAAATTCTTGCAATGACTTCATCCTTTTTAGGTGTGTATTTGAGATTTTATCTCAGATGTTTTCTTCGAAATTGCCATGGTCGAGTTCGAATAAGTTTGAACTTTTGGGCATAGACCATTAAGGGCTCGTGCCGGATAATGGTGAGTCCCCGAACCATGATCAAGCCATTATTTGTTTAGGCTTGGGATAATCGAATACTTGGGTTCAGATCGGGTGAGAACAAGGTTTCGAACCCTAAGTGTATCGGCCTTTAGGATCTTTTATGTCGGGCCGTTATGGCCTCTAAGAGATGGCTATTATTTCCCCTTTTCGGCTTAGAAGACTTAGTAAAAATTTATTTATGCTTTGGCATGCAATTTTTACCCATTGGGTTTTTTGAGGGTTCGGTGTCGATCAGAATCCTTTGTTTTTAGTGCCTTAGCACAATATGTATTTTGAATAATTCGATACATCGTAAGGTTTTTCGAGGGCTGATTTTATCGAAGCCCTTTGATTATTTTGCCGAGGGTAGCCTTTACTTAATTGTTTTTTTGAGAATTTGAAGGCCTGTTTTTATTGCAGAATTCAGACGTCTCCAAGTCGCATTATTTTGGCCATAGCCTTTAATATGGTCGTAGACTTCGGGTATGTCTCTTGAACCTGTTTCCCGATAACATTTCGAACTTGTTCGAAATGTCAGTCCCCGAGTTTGATGGCCTTGGCCTTTACGTCGAGGGATGCCTCTTTGCGGTCTTACGAATTCGAATTTAGACGTGTTGACTGTCGATAACAGTCCCCGAGTATTCGAGGTGTATTTGCATTTTAGCCCTTGAGCCGTTTCTCACAAAATCAAAAGTATGAAGTTCGTACAATAGAAATTTCTTTGGGACACAAAGTGTTTTGATATAGAAAGAATATTTCCATGAATAATTGATACATGCGTACATGTTTTGCCATCTGGGCTCGACTGTTCTATATGGACACGGTTCATCCGAGCGTTTCGCCCACTACAAAGTTTCTTATCCAGGCCCTCTTTGGCGTGAAGTATTTTCCTCGAAAATATAACCTCTGATGGTGATGCCCCCCAGTATTCGAGGTTGATTGAAAAGAAGCCTTGGATACTGTTGAACTCTCTCTAGGTAGCACATTGTTGTTTCCTCGTTAAAAACCTCGCCGGAAAAACCCATTTGGGATAAAACCTGATCTAAGGGGAAAAGAGTTCAACGCGTGCTTTAAAACCTAAGGTCTTCGTGTAGAAAGGTGTCCTCGACGTCTTCGATCGAACGTCTGCAATGAGTTAGTCTTAAATACAAATGGAAAAAAGGAGAAGGTCATACCTTAGCAATAATATTGCTTGATAGTGATACATTCCAATTGTTTGGCAATTGTTCGCCTTCCATCGTGCCAAGTTAGTAAGATCCTTTACTGATAACTCCGATGACTCAATACGGTCCTTCCCAATTCGAGCCTATTTCCCTTCATTCGGGTCTCGAGTATTGAGGGTGACTTTCCGTAGAACTAAGTCCCCGATTTCGATGTGTCGAAGGTTGGTCCTTCTATTATAGTATCTCTCGATTCTTTGTTTCTGCGCAGCTATCCGAACAAGTGTAGCTTCTCATTTTTCATCTAATAGCTCGAGGCTAGTATTCATAGCCTCATGATTTGATTCCTCTGATGCGTGTCGAAATCTGGCACTGGGTTCCCCTCGACTGGAATCAAGGCCTCGGAGCCGTATACTAAAGAGAACGGGGTCGCCCCCGTGCTGGACTTTGACGTCGTTCGATATGTCCAAAGAACCTCAGGTAGAACTTCTCTCCATTTTCCTTTTGTGTCGTTCAACATTTTCTTTAAGTTTTGAATGATAGTTTTGTTTGTTGATTCGGCCTGTCCGTTCCCGCTCAGGTGGTAAGGTGTTGATAAGATCCTCTTTATTTTGTGTGCTTCAAGGAACTCCGTTATCTTGTTGCCGACGAATTGCTTCCCGTTGTCGAATACGATTTCGGCAAGTACCCCAAATCGACACATGCTGTGGTTCCAAATGAAGTCAATAACTTCTTTTTCCCTGACCTTGTCGAAGGCCTGTGCTTCCACCCATTTAGAAAAGTAGTCGGTCATAAACAAAATGAATTTAGCTTTACGTGGGGCTGTTGGTATAGGGCCGACGATGTCCATTCCCCATTTCATGAAAGGCCATGGGGACAGGACTGAGTGAAGTTGCTCTTCGGGCTGACGAATCATTGGTGCAAACCTTTAACATTATCACACTTTTCAACAAACTCCTTCGTGTCTTTTTCCATGGTATTCCAGTAATACCCTGCTCTAATATTTTTGCAAATAAAGGACTCGGTGCCGGAGTGATTCCCACAAGTGCCTTCGTGGATTTCTCGTAGAACATAATCGGTGTCCCCCGGCCCTAATATTATATCCTGCATTTTGTACGTAAAAGTTTCATCGTAAGTTAATCGACATTGACTTAGGGATGAGATTATCTTGAGGTTATAAGCATTTATGCTATTTATAACAAGCGATAAGTAAATGACATGAAGGTTAAAGGGTAAACGAATCAAAGAAAATGAGTTTCGTTGAAGGTTGTCGATTTGGGATAAAATACGATCCGAGCTATAATACCCATCATTTATGGACGAGTGTCATACAAGGTACTACATGACCATGATAGTAAGATGTATAAGGTATGTTAAAAGTGAATAGTATTTTTTAAGTAAGTTGAGACAATTCTTAATTGCGTGGGTAATTGGTTGATTATTGGGTAATGAGAGATTACCTACTTAA
This sequence comes from Nicotiana attenuata, assembly GCF_001879085.1. NCBI lineage: Eukaryota > Viridiplantae > Streptophyta > Magnoliopsida > Solanales > Solanaceae > Nicotiana > Nicotiana attenuata. Next base: position 285,552 of record NW_017671123.1, read on the forward strand.
TCGAGAAAATGATTGGGTGATTAATTAAAGGGTTTGGATGAGATTAAATCCCCCCCCCCCCCCCATGTGGTAGCAAACCACCCCAACATTCATGACTCTTAAGTCATTAGGATAAGGTGGCAATTAAAAGGTTATGTGGTTAAGCCACCACATAAAGTGTGGCCCACACCCATTCAACTTCCTTATAAGATCTCTTTAACCTAATAAAGTGAGATCTTCAAAATTTAACGTACTTACAAGACCTCTTTAATTTAATTACATGATATCTTCAAATTCAACTCACTTATAAGACCTTTCTAACTTAGTAACGTAAGTCTTCAACAAATCAACAAGATTTCATAGCATCTGTAGCAAACGTGAGATTTTGCAATTATAAGGGAGTACAGTGCAATCTTTTTCAAGAATATCATACGGATTTTTCCCTACTCCGATCTTGCTGTCATGTGTGTTGTCACAATTAACGTGTGTTAGAGGGATTGTCAAGAGAATCAAATCAGGTATGTTAAGGCTATCCCTTCTTTCTTTTAGCATGATTTATACAACACAAACGAAACGAGCAAATGCACAATTTCAATAAATGACTCTATTTATAGAAATACTAGAGATGCCTATGTTCTTGATTCCCCTCGTGTTATATTATTCTATCATCTGTTCATGGGTCTCAGAAATGCGTAAATTGAGAAAGTTTATTTCATGATATTAATCAAAGGCATAATGGTCTTATGACACTCCGAAAGATTTTATTGACGTACTTCTCATACATTCATTCATTTACATTGACCCATGACCAGATGTCGTCATATACACGTATATCTGTACATATATGTATATGGAATATGGGAAAAGGTTACGACGTTATATAGGCACCACCACCCGATCAGCTGGTATATGTTGATGATTTTGCCCACAATGCCTGAGATGGTCTGATGGGATGCCTCAGAGGCTTGATGATGTTATGTACACATATACCTATGCATGACATGACATTTATACACACGTGCATGACATTATAAATGTTTCAAGATTTGTAAAGTTATTTAGACTTACTGTGGAATTCATTATTCCATGTTTCATCTATGTCTTTTATGTACCGATTTTCATGCCTTACACACTCAGTACATTATTCGTACTGACGCACTATTTCCCGAGGCCTGTGTTTCATGCCCGCAGGTGCAGGTAGACAAGTTGACGGTCCCCTTCCTTAGGATCCTTGATCCGCGAGAGTTGGCGTGCTCCATTTGATCCGGAGCTGCTTTTGATTTTAGTACGATGTGCTTGTATACATATATGGGTATGACGTGGCCTAGTACCGTCCTTGTACAGTTGTATATTCTGTTAGAGGTCAATTGATAGTATGTATGGTTGGATAGTATGTGGCCTTGCCGGCTTCCAGTTTTGGATATATAGTTGTCTATTGCAGCCTTGTCGGCTCGCCCTACGTATTCCGCACGTTTATGAACATATGTCTTTTGGGTATGTTTCCCTCACGTATGTTATTCTCATAATTCAGCAGATGTTATTCATGTTTATATCTTAGATGCATGCTCAGGGGTGTTCGACAGGTAGGACTCGGCACCATCGTGGCCCATCAGTTTGGGTCATGACAAAAGTGGTATCAGAGTTGTTATGTCCTAGGGTTGTCTACAGACCGTGTCTTATAGAGTCTTGTTTATGGGTTTGTTGTGCGCCAGACTTATAAACAGGAGGCTACAGGATATTTAGGATGGTTACTTTTCTTTCTAGTCCAGATTGTGCGATAGAACCGAGTCGTAAATATCCACTCCTAATCTTTATCTTATTTATGTTTTTGGCGATGCATATTACTACTAGACGACAGGAGCAAGCCACTAGCACGGGTCAGAAGGCTACGAAAGTGTTAGAAGGGGATACAAGTTACACTATGGAGTCAGACACATCGGAGATTATGGGTTCTATATAGGAGCATTCTTCCGAGGATCCATTGAGTCATGCATTCAAGCAGTTTCGATCTCGCCGGCAGCAGATGGGGTGAGAGGAGTTCCGACCTGACCAAGGCCCTTAGCTTCAATATCAGGGCCCGTTGATCAGGGTATAAGGGGAGTGGTGCACAGATTGGCACAACCAATTTCCCCTCAGGCTCAAAACTATGTCAGGGTATTTATAGACACTAGTTCTTCTAAGGTTCCAGATAGTCCACAGTCTTGGGAGTCCGTCAATCAAGGTTCGTCTGTGTATATTATTGGATATGCAGAGGAAGAGGATAGTATTCAGGCCAAGTGGAGGAAGGTAATTGATGAGGATATGAAGATTCCGCTTCAAAGTGTGTCTGATCGAGGCTCTCAGATAGGATGAGACAAGGACCCTCTACTGTAGAATTCCTCCAGATGCCAGCTTTTGGTTGGTGAGCTTCACTTCTTCTTGGAGTATTACCAAGTCAGAGTTCTAAAATTGTTAGGTTGTTTTATGAGGACGTAGGGAGCCCTGTCCCGACTTATATATATTATGGTCATGTTTTCTTAGAGGTTTTACAGATAATATCACGTGTCTAGTTTTGGGTATGATATGTCTACGGCCTTGTCGGCCCCTATGTATCTTTATAAACCTTTTTCTGAATTAGTTATGCGAGTTAAGTCATAATATTATCACTTATATATGGATGTGGCCCGTGATAGGTTTGATAATAAACAAGGACAAGGTAGGTGGCGCTCAGTTGAGTAGAACTTGATGTTATAATAGGTATGGATGGATTGGCTTTTTGTTATGCTAACATCGAGTGTAGGTCAAAGATGGTTCGATTTCAATTCCCAGGAGAGCCTATTTTCGGTGTGGATAGGTAATACGACATCACCGAAAGGTAGATCTATTTCCTATCTCAAGTCAAGGAAAATGATCATAAAGGATTACATTTATCACTTAGTTCAGGTAAAAGGATGTGAAGGTAGAGTCACCAACCGTTCAATCTATCCCTGTGGTTAATGAGTTTCCTGATGTTTTTTTTTTCTCTCTTCCGGTAAGCTTCCGGGTCGCCCGCCAAAGCGAGAGGTTGAGTTTGCTATTGACCTATTACCAGGTATTCAGTTAATATCTATTCTCCCTATAGAATGACACCTGCAGAGCTAAGAGAGTTGAAGGAATGACTAAGGTACTTGCTTGATAAAGGCTTTATCAGACCTAGTACATCACCGTGGGGAGCACTATGTTATTTGTGAGGAAGAAAGATGGTTCCTTGCGGATGTGTATCGATTATAGACAGTTGAATAAGGTGACGATCAAGAATAAGTACCCATTCCCGAGGATTGATGATTTATTTGATCAGTTGCAAGGTGCCAAGTGTTTCTCGAAGATATATATGATTTTTGGGTACCATCAGGTAAGGGTCAAGGAGAAAGATATCCCGAGGACAACATTCAGGACCAGATATGGGCACCTTGAGTTTTGTGTCATGTTATTCGGTTTGACTAATTCCCCAGCAGTATTCATGGACTTGATAAATCGAGTTCAGAACCCTTTTAGATATATTCGTGATTGTATTGTTTGATTATATATTGGTGTACTCTCGTTAAGAGACTGAGCACGCAGATCATTTGTATATTGTGCTCAGAGTTCTACAAAAAGGAAAGTTGTATTCAAAATTCTCTAAATGTTAATTCGGGTTGACTTCTATAGCCTTCCTTGGGCATATTATTTCAAGTGAAGGTATCCGGATTAATACACAAAAGATTTGTAAAGACTTGACCTAGACATGACAGCGATGGAGGTTCGTAGCTTTCTCGGTTTGGCAGGTTATTACAAGAAATTTATAGAGGGATTTTCTTCTCTTTCGCCACCTTCGACAAAAGTGGTGTGGTGACGTGATGTCTTGCTTAATGTTCCAGAATAACATAAGGAAATCTATGGTGCAAGCAAGTTGAAGGAAGGTTGCGAATAAGTATAAATAGATAGGTGTAGGTCGCAAGCTAAAGTATGGTAACAGGAGTAAGGATCAGAAAAGGTGAGTGAGAAGGTGACGAGAATGGATAAGTCCTCAGGATTAAGCCTATGAAAATAAGGGAGTTGATGGTTTGAATGAACTGAAAGGAGTCTAAGACTAGTAGCATTAGAAGAGATGGAATGATGCTCTGGTAGTGGAATAAGGGCGTAATTATGATAGATAAAGGATGACATTTGGGCCTTCGATCGAGTAATGATTGTACAGGATTCGAATACCCATGTAAGTTGACACAGAAGGGAATTATGTTTCAATGGACTGATGCCTGCGAGCGAAATTTCCAGACATTGAAGGACAGATTAACTTCAGCACCGATTCTAACGCTCCAAGAGGGAACCGATGGTTATGCTACCTATTGTGACGCTTCGGGCGTTGGATTCGGTTGTGTACTGATGTAGTATGGTAAGGTTGTAGCTTTTGCTTCTAGACAACTAAGAAAGCATGAGAGAATTACTCGACCCACTATTTAGAGTTAGTCACGATGATTCATGCACTAAAGACGTGGAGGCACTACTTGTATGGCATTCATGTTAATATCTATACGGATCATAAGAGCCTTCAGTATATCTTTAAGCAAAAGTAATTGAATTTACGCCAAAGGAGATGGTTGGAGCTACTGAAAGACTATGACGCTGATATTTAATACCATCTGGGGAAAGCAAATGTAGTAGTTGATGCCTTCTGGCGTAGATCTATGGGTAGCATGTCATATTTACAACTAGAGAAGAGCGGGATAGCTCATGACGTTCATCAGCTAGCTAGTCTTGGAATTCGGTTACTGGACTCAGGTGATGCTTGAATTACTATTCAGGACACGACAACATCCTTTTTTAGTAACTGAAGTGAAGGAACACTAGTATAAGAATCCTGTGTTAGCTCATTATAGGGATACATCCCCTCAGAATGAGAGGACACCATTTGAGATTACAGAAGATGGGGCCCTCAAGTATCGAGGACGATTATGTGTCCCTAATGTTGCAGGGCTGCGTCGGCAAGTTATGGGAGAAACTCACTATTCTTGTTTTTCCGCCCATCTAAGAGCAATAAAGATGTATCATGATATCAAGGAAGTATTTTGGTGAGACGGAACAAAAAAGGATATAGCACAGTTTGTTTCTCAGTGCCCTAACTGTCAGCAGGTTAAGATTGAGCATCAAAAACCCGGTGGATTATTGCAGGCTATAGAGGTTCCAACTTGGAAGTGGGAAATAATCAATATGGATTTCATCATAGGCTTACCTCGTACCCAGCGTAAGTTCGATTCTATGTGGGTGATTGTTGATAGACTTACAAAATCAGACCATTATTAGGACTACATATTCTATAGAGAATTATGCAAGGCTTTACATTATAGATATAGTACGACTGCATGGTGTGCTGATCGCTGCCAACTCCGCACTACTAAAAAGTAGCAAGAGAGGGTCGCAATAGCTTTTACCCGATTTTGGGTCGGGATCGATATCCACAGAGAGCTAGAAATTGCAATCGAGTATTTATCTAGTTTAGCATTACGTATGTGTTCAAAATTACACTTCTATTAATTTTTGGGGTATTTGTTTACTTCTACTATTATCAAACTACAAACGGTAATTGCAACTAAATTATACTAAGAGTTATAATGCTACGAGTTGTTCAAATAGGTTTAAAAGGCACTAGGGTAGTGACTACTGCCTAGGTGGTCAATTGACGGGTACTTGAATCTAAGGCATGCTTGACACGTTTGGGGAGTATGTTATAACCGTTGCACGACTTTACCCACTCTACACCTCTCGGTGATTCAAGTGATTTTGCCCAAATTGGCTTTCTCAAGACCAATTGGGTATGCAAATTTGCACAAGCAACTAGGGTTCAATTCGGGTATTACTCTGTCGAGGTTTAACCCTTTAATTGGGGCTATCAATCTCTTGAGTACGCCCCAATTCATTGTTGGACAAATTTCGGAGACTTAGGCTCTCTTTCTCAAGAAGAGCTCAAGTCAACTCAACACAAACTAGTGTTTGCAACCACTAATTCAGAAATTAATCATGAAATTGGCCCAAATAACAAACACCCATAGTCAAATTATCCCTAAAATACAAGACCCATCAATTACCCACACTAGGGCTGATCCACAACCCTAGCTTATGGTCTAGCTGCTCATAATTAAAGAAGAAAAGCAATAAATAGATGAAGAAGAGCTCATAATAATTAATCACTAAGTTAAATACAAAGATTCAATGATTAAAAGTAGCTAAAATTGCCCAAAATGGCTTAGAAAGTCGAACCCACGTGTGCAGCTGCTTAATTAAAATATCTGATACCCTAAAAATGGAAAAAGAAGCTATTTATACTGAGTTGAAAAATCTGGAAAAAAATGCCCCTGCGGGGTTAGTGCGGACCGCACAAAATGGACCGCGCTCCGCACTAGGACTCTTGGCTTCAAAATCCAGCTCTCTAAACTCAGGCTCCGCGGACCGCACAGAATGGACTGCGGCCGAGGTGACTTCTATTGCGGTCCGCACAAACTGGACTGGGGACCGTATTGGCTTGAAAGCTCCATCTTGCAATTTCTCTGAATCTCAGCTCTGCGGACCGCACAGAATGGTAGTGCGACCGCATGGACTCCAGTGCGGACCGCACTAAATCTAGTGTGGCCGCATTGCCTTTTAGCCTAAATACCTGCTCTATGAATCTCCTAGTGCGGACCGCACAAAGTGGTGTGCGACCGCACTGGACCTATTTTGCCTGAGCTTGTCTTGTCATTTGCACTTGTGCAAGTTTCACTCCTTTTGAGCTAATCTTTGACACCTTGTCACTTTGTTGATCAAACCTACAATCAAGAACAACTTATGAGCCTTTTGGTACTATTTTGTATGAATTTCTAATCAAAGCATGAGCAAGAAGGAGTATAAAATGCGTTAAAATCCCTAGTTATCAACTCCCCCAAACTTAAGCTTTTGCTTGTCCTCAAGCAAACAAAATAAGACCCACCCCTTAAGAGACTGTCCAAGAAAAATTTCAGCTGTCCTAAAGTGATCTCAACTAGCCTCAATTGGGACTAACAATTGCCCTCAATACACATGAATCATTAACACATTTACTCTTTTAAAACACCATGGATCAAGGGCGACACAAGAGCATCAAGAATTGACTCAACACATCAAAGAACTCTTTTCTATTACTTTGGTCATTGTGGAACCCAAACTCACACATCCTCAACACTCCCTAAGCAATCCTCACCTTTAAGATAGTGACACTCAGAATGAGGATAATGGGAATTCACTCATCTCGCTCAAGAAAAAGCCACAAGTCCGGCTCTAGGTACCATATGCCTGCCCCTTATGTGATTATCCACTAATGTAAGCTTCATTCAACTCAAGATCATATAGGACTTTTGTGGAGACATTGCGAAGGCTTGTGGTTCAGGGTAGGAATGTTTTGGTCTAAGAAGGTTCCACTTCCCTTAGGCAGTTCTTTTGATTCATTTGGCATCCATTCACTTGACTCTTTGAGTCATTTCACTTCTTTCTGAGTGGTTAGAGAGATACATTGTCACTCTTTCTTATGCATTTCAAACATTTTCTCCTTTTTCAACTTTCCATACCTTTCATTCTTTGCTTTTCTTTGAATCCCTTTTGTTATTTTTCACATTGAACTTCCTTTTTGTCTTTTTGCTTTTCTTTCTTTTTCATTGCCTTTCCTTTTCTTCACTTTTATGCCTTTTTACCACTTTGTTGCAATCCTCGTCTCTTCCTCCCCAAACTTATACTTTTGCTATGTGCTAAAGGAAAGAGGGTGCCAAGAGAGGGTATCTTTTAAAACGGGTATAGGCTTGTATCATGGTTCTTGAAGGAAAAAAAAGTCTAAGGCTCAAAAGGGTTGACTAGGGATCTTATCATTGGTAGGTTATGGAAATGTTTAAGCTATCATTTGGACCAAAGAGAGCCTATAATCATGTCTCAAGTCAAAATTCACTTAGGATTTCGCCTCAACAAACATTCAGGGCAAGTTCTAGACCAATGGCTCGGGATATGGACTTGCAATACGATTACTCACCACACAAGCTATGGGATTGCTAAAGACACAGAGTCGAGGGCCCACAACGACCTTATATAAGATTTAAGCGCACAATGGTCCCGAAAAACCAGTTGATGATTATCGGCCAACACAAGAGTCTCAAGGTCACGACTTTCACCATCCTATACAAAACAAATTATCTTTGACCATAAGATCAAAGGCAAATGTGTTAGGCCCAAGTGAAGCTTTGCTCGAGGCACCCTTAACTATTAACTACCAAAATAAAAAGAAAAATGGACTCAAACCCTTAAGAAGGTTGTCACGCCATCTATCAGTGGGAAGAGCCACCCGGTTCACACAACACTCCACCCTTGGAAAGAACCGTGGCATTAAGAAAACAAAAGGTTTATTGCAAATTTCAAAACAAGAAGCTAGGAATCACAAATAAGAAGTTAAAAACGAAAAATTTGCGGAAAGTAAAATGAATATATACAAGAGGGGATTTGTCGAATATACAATAGATGGGATAAATATCTACAGTGTAACATCACTTTATATACATACCCAAAGTAAAATAAAAGTGCGAGAAATGTTAAAAATATATACAAACCAAAGATGAAAAATAAAGAAAGCATAAAAAAGTATGAAAAATATATATAGTCATCCGAATGAATCCATGAAGCAAAAAGTAGGGCCTACCCACTCAAATGAAAGCTGGAATTGTCCCCAATGCCAACTAACCAAAATAAAGCACCAGAAAGATGATAAAGAAGGATATAGAAACACCCTATGGCCTGTCTGTCTGCATAGGCTCCTGAGTGGTCCCTGGGTCCTCACTGTGCTTGGGAACCTCAGACTGGTTCCCTGTGGCCTGCTGCTCTGCTGCTGGGACCTGGGCCTAGACCTGGACAGGATCCTGAGGTAGTGCACCCTGTGGCTGACTGGAGGATGTCTCCTGTGGCGCTGCCAGCTGGATGACTGCGTCATCAGCTCTAGGGATCATCCTCCTCCTCTTGGGAGGCCTCTGCGACTGCTCCGGCTGAGGGTGCTCTGCTAATACTGGGTCCTCGAGCAATAAGTCTAAAGGCAGGTGATCTCCCTTCAGTCTGTCAACATCCGCTCTCAGCTCCTTCACGGACTCCTTGGAAGCCCGTGTCTTCCTCAACTTCTTGTGCTCCCTAGCAAGCTCCTTGAGAGACTTGCTGTGTGAATCAACTGCCTCAACAAGCTTCTTCTGGTTGTCGAGGATTTTCTTCTGGTTGTCCAACATCTCTTTAAGAGCATCCTCTATGGACTGTGGAACCTGTGTAGCTAGAGGAGCCGACTGAGCCTCAACTGTGGTGGTCAAAATGGACAACTTGGATGAGGCGGTCTGCATCCAGTTGTTGATACTCATAAGTGCCTGGCTCAATCTGTGGGCAGTAATGGGATGGGCCCGGGAAGATGGAATCTCCGGGCCTGCTGAGGTGGATGGGCCAGCAGGAATGGCTGTGGATGTGGATGGACCAGGAGGGATATCTGTGGAAGTGGAGGTAGGCTAAGCAGGAACCACTACCACAACGGGCTCTTCAGACTGGCCAATTGTAGTAGTAGTTGCACCCTTTAAATTCTTGCTCTTGGGGTTGTCATCCCCCTGCATGCTATACCAGGAAAAAGGGGCCTTCGCTTTGACTTTGACATCAAAGGGCCTCTTTTCCACCTTCAAGTCCCGGAAGTACATAGTGAGGGTATTGGGGAACGGATAGTTTCTGTTATGCGTGGCACCCACAATGGAGATAATCCTCGACATCACATTCCCCACATTGATTGGGTACCCCGCCATGATTGAAGCTACCAAAAAAGCCCGGGAAAGAGAAGGGTTTTGTCATGTGTCGTGGGGTCCAACCTACTACATACAAAGGTCTCCCACCCCTTTGCCTCAAAGTTTAAACTCCGCCTCAGAATTTTGACTCCAACAGTCAACCAGTCAGGGGTGGTACCTGGGATTGCCAGGTATTGTGCCAACCATGGACGGACCTCCTCACCGATTTCCATCTTTGCCATATATAGGGTCTTATCCTCCTCATTAAAGACAAGGTATTCATTGATGTACTTCCCTTCAAATAACACTTTCAGAATCCGAACCTTGGTCACTTTGGAGCCCTTTTTGATGTGCGCTACATTGTAGTAAAATTCTTTGACCAGGTGTTCGTTAGCATCCACACACTGCTCAAGAGAATGTTCCCAGCCCACTCTAGTCCTAAACTGCCTCAGCACGTTGGGATTGTGAGGTAACAGGTCTTTGTCATTAAAACTTCACTCCGGGATCAACATTCTCATCGGTCACCACTCCCGAAATTTATGGTACGCCACCTCACTCATGAATCTATCTTGCCAAATATCTGGCTTTCTAGTTCTAGCAATACCCCCCACCTGAGGCTCACCTCCTTCTCCTACCTCTTGTTCTCCCCCAACTTCCTCCTCAGCACCTACTGCACCCTCTCCAGATAATGAAGATGTGGGAGAGGTGGAGTAGTGCCCACTACCTGCTCCTGAGCCCTCAGACGACTCGGAGATGACATTTGTTGGTGCTTGGGCAGTGGGTGATGGTGGAGGAGTGTCTCTTAGCCTAGGTCTCTCCGGCCAGTCTTCCATGTATTCTGACACGGAATCTGAAGACATCTCCCTTGATGGCTCATACTCACTCCCCGAAGAATGGGAAACAACCCTATCAGCAGCCTTTATCAGTTTTCTTGTCCTTTTAATATTTTCCTAAGCTTGGGGAGTGAGTTTTATCATCTTCTTCTTCCCTCCCCGGGAGGATTCTCCCCTGCCTGGTTGCTTACCACGTTGTCTCACCATTATCTGCAATCATAGTTCAATCAACTTGTTAGTATCAGTGTGATCAGTTAAGAACAAAGTTGCAAAAGCAGAACAAGAAATGTTGCAGACATGTTGCAATTCACACAGTGCGGACCACACAAAATCAACTGCGGCCGCACGGAGGTCATCGCGGACCGCACAAAATCAATCGCGGTCCGCACAGAGGTGGGTTTCAGACTACCCACTCTCTGTATCTAGGCAGTGCGGACCGCACAAAATCGACCGCGGCCGCACTGCCTGAGGTTCAGCAATCAGGAGGGTATCAACGCGGTCCGCACAAAATGGTAGTGCGGACCGCACTGGGGCACCGCGGACCGCACAAAAACAATCGCGGTCCGCACTGAGTGCCCAGCTATGGCACTAAATTAGGGTTCCATGTATTTTGATTTTCAGTCCAATTTTTCACCTAAGTAGTGTCTTTACATGATTACCCATTGATTTTAACTATCTATGGCTATTTTAACATAAAAATTAACAACCCTAACCTACTCAATTGAAGAAAATAAGGGAAGAAAAGAATGAAAAACAAGAAAAAAGAAAAATAAGAGAAAATTAACAAGATTGATCTATGAAAAAGCAAGTAATGGTACCAGATGTGAGAGTTAATGAAAAATATCAAGTCCAAATAGTTGATTGTAAGCAAAATGGATGATGCACAGTGGTTTTTAGGGTTCTGAGAGTTAAAGGTGCGAAAAGGGTAAAAGGAGACCCTCAGGCCCTATTTATAGAAAAGGACCTGGGGCACAGTCTCACCAACCAGTGCGGACCGCACAAAATGGACCGCGGTCCGCACTGCACAGCCTTGTTCCAGTTCAACTTAGCAAACCACTGCGGTCTGCACAAAATGGACCGCGGCCGCAGTGGTCCACCGCGGACCGCACAAAATGCAGTGCGGCCGCAGTGGCAAACATCAGGGAGTCATCACATCACGCTTTACCAGTGCGGTCCGCACAAAATGGTAGTGCGGCCGCACTGGAAACTTCAGAGACCTGTGCTTTTTTGCAATTATGTCCTGCACTGCATCAACTCAATCCTGTAACATCTCACAACCAGTTAGCCCAAAAATCAATCCTACACTACAACAAAAATCAAAGAAAATCAAGAATAAAAAACACATGGGTTGCCTCCCAAGAAGCGCCTGATTTAACGTCACGGCACAACGCATGTTACCATCCAATCATTTGAAATGAACAACAGCCACCACATGGCTATCATTAAACTTCCCCAAATAGTGCTTGACCCCATGCCCATTCACTCTAAAAACTTCCCCACTTTTGTTCTTCAAATCAAGAGCACCAAACGGGGTCACACACACTACTTCAAATGGTCCGCTCCACTTTGACTTCACCTTTTCCGGGAACAACCTTAGTCGAGAATTGAATAAGAGCACCAAATCTCCCACCTTGAACTCCTTGCCCCGAGTATATTTGTCATGAAGGTATTTCATTTTATCCTTATACCGAGACGAACTAGAGTAGGCATGGAACCTAAATTCATCAAGCTCATTTAGTTGCTCCACCCGAAGATTAGCAGCTACATCCCAATCAAGATTCAACTTCTTCAAGGCCCACATGGCCTTATGCTCCAACTCTACTGGTAAATGAGATGCTTTCCCAAACACCAACCGGTATGGCGACATACCAATTGGAGTCTTGTAAGCAGTCCGGTAAGCCCATAGAGCATCATCTAACTTTTTAGACCAATCGGTCCTATTGGCATTGACGGTTTTGGACAAAATGCTCTTGATCTCCCTGTTAGACACTTCAACCTGGCCACTTGCTTGAGGATGATAAGGCGTAGACACTTTGTGGTTGACACCATACTTGGAAAGCAAGGCATCAAAATCTCTATTACAAAAATGCGATCCTCCATCACTAATAATTGCCCGAGGCGTGCCAAACCTTGTGAAAATGCTCTTCTTTAGAAATGCCACCACACTCCTAGCTTCATTGTTGGGAAAGGCCACAACCTCAACCCATTTTGAGACATAATCAACCGCTACAAGAATGTAAGTATTTCCACACGAGCGTACAAAAGGGCCCATAAAATCGATACCCCATACATCAAAGATATCAACTTCGAGAATGGTGTTTAGAGGCATCTCATCTTTCTTAGAAATCCCGCCCGCTCGTTGACATTGATCACACCTTTTGACTAGATCACTTGCATCTTTGAACAAGGTTGGCCAATAAAAACCACAACTCAGAACTTTTGAAGCCGTCCTCGCCCCTCCATGATGGCCACCATAGGGGGAGGAATGACAAGCCTCTAGGATGCTAAATTGCTCCTCCTCAGGTACACACCTCCGGATTACTCCGTCGGTGCAAATCTTGAACAAGTATGGCTCGTCCCAATAGAAGTCCAGACTATCCCGTTTGAGCTTCTTCCTTTGGTTAGAAGAGAGCTCACACGGGATGATGCCAGTCACAAGGAAATTAGCAATGTCCGCAAACCATGGCATATCACTCATCGACACAGAAAGTAGTTGCTCATCGGGGAATGTATCATTGATCTCTAGGCCATCACACGGCCTTCCTTCCTCCTCCAAGCGGGACAAATGATCTGCCACTTGGTTTTCGCTACCTTTCCGGTCCACTATCTCCAAATCAAACTCTTGAAGTAATAAGACCCATCGCATCAGTCTAGCTTTGGAGTCTTTCTTTGTCATCAAATATCTAAGAGCTGCATGATCGGTGTGCACTATGACTTTGGCTCCCATAAGATATGGCCGAAATTTTTCCATGGCGAACACAATAGCCAACAATTCCTTCTCAGTCACCGTGTAGTTCCTTTGAGCTTCATTCATAGTCTTGCTCGCATAGTACACTGGATGAAACATTTTGTTCACTCTTTGACCCAAAACTGCCCCAACCGCAACATCACTCGCGTCGCACATGAGCTCGAAAGGCAAGCTCCAATTTGGTACGGTAATGATCGGGGTGGTTGTCAACTTATGCTTGAGAAGTTCAAAGGCTTGCATACATCTCTCATCAAACACAAACTTTGTATCCTTTTCTAGCAACTTGCAAAGAGGATTCACTACCTTCGAAAAGTCCTTGATAAATCGCCGGTAGAACCCCGCATGCCCAAGAAAACTCCTCACCCCCTTGACAGAAGTGGGGGGAGGAAGGCTTGAAATCACCTCAATTTTGGCCTTGTTGACCTCAATACCATTCTTTGAAATTTTATGAGCCAAAACTATGCCCTCTTCAACCATGAAGTGGCATTTTTCCCAATTTAGCACAAGATTGGTGTCTTCACACCGGGCCAACACTCTATCCAAATTGTTCAAACACTCATCGAATGAATCACCCACAACACTGAAGTCGTCCATGAACACCTCCAAAATATCTTCCACCATATCGGTGAAAATGGCCATCATACACCGTTGGAATGTTGCCGGTGCATTGCACAACCCAAAGGGCATTCGAGAGAAAGCAAAGGTGCCATATGGACAAGTAAAGGTTGTCTTCTCCTGATCCTCAGGAGCTATCAAAATTTGATTGTACCCTGAATAACCATCCAAGAAACAATAGAAGGCACGCCCAGCAAGGCGATCAAGCATCTGGTCCAGGAAAGGCAATGGGAAGTGATCCTTGCGGGTCACCTTGTTCAGCTTGCGGTAGTCCATGCACACCCTCCATCCGGTCACTGTCCGGGTTGGAATAAGTTCATTATTAGCATTGGTCACCACGGTCATACCACCCTTCTTCGGCACACATTGCACCGGAGAAGTCCATGAGCTGTCAGAGATAGGATACACCACACCGGCATCTAACCACTTGATCACCTCTTTTTTCACCACTTCTTGCATTGCCTCATTGAGCCTCCTTTGATGTTCCAAGGAGGGTTTTGCATCATCTTCCAGAATAATCTTGTGCATACAGAATGCGGGGCTTATTCCCCGAATATCAGCTAGAGTCCATCCAATTGCCTTTTTCCGCTTTTTGAGCACCGCCAATGTGGCATCTACCTGCATGTTAGTAAGACAAGAGGAAAGAATAACTGGTAAAGTTGAATTAGAGCCCAAGAATTCATACCTGAGGTGTGGAGGTAATGGCTTCAACTCCAACACCGGGGGTTCCTTAATTGAAGGCTTTGTTGGAGGGGTCTTTCTATTTTCAAGATCCAAAGAGAGTTTCCTAGGCTCATAAGAATAAGAGCCCATTCCATGTAAAGCATTCACGCACTCCACTCGACCCTCATCATCATTGACATCAAGATTCAACAATACGGCCTCCAAAGGGTCCTCAACATTGATCATTGCACTAGTATCATCAATTATCACAGCCGTGACTAGATCCACAAATGAGCACACTTCGGTACAATTGGGCTGCTTCATTGACTTGCACACATGAAAAACGACCTTTTCATCACCCACCCTGAAAGTGAGTTCCCCTGCTTCCACATCCACTAGAGCCTTCCCCGTAGCAAGGAAAGGTCTCCCCAATATGATCGGGACTTCATAGTCGACCTCAAAATCAAAGATCACAAAATCAGCTGGCAAGATAAATTTGTCCACCCGGACAAGTACATCGTCAACTATACCTAGTGGTCGCTTCATTGATCTATCCGCCATTTGCAGTCTCATGGAAGTTGGCCTTGGTGGCCCAATACCCAAAGTCTTGAAAACTGAATAGGACATCAAATTGATACTAGCCCCTAGGTCACACAAAGCTTTAGCAAAGTCTGCACTCCTAATAGTGCAAGGGATTGTGAAAGCATTGGGATCCTCCAACTTCGGAGCCATTGAATGTACTATAGCACTAACTTGGTGGGTCATCTTGATAGTTTCACAGTCCATGGATCTTTTCTTTGTAACCAAATCTTTCATGAATTTAGCATAGCCAGGCATTTGCTCCAAAGCCTCCACCAAAGGCACGTTGATGGATAAGCTCTTCATCATGTCAATGAACTTTTTGAACTGATTCTCATTCTTTTACTTGGCTAGCCTTTGAGGATAAGGCGGAGGTGGTCTAGGCAAGGGTGCCTTGGCTTTTGGCACAACAGGCTCCGGCATGTCAATTACGTGTTCCCTAGACGGGTTCACGGCATCTTGAGTTTCAACCTCGGCCTCATTAATGTCAATCCTCACTTCATTGTTCACATTGTCATCAACCACATCTTCAACTACCACTGGGACTTCATCTTCTTGCAACTCAACATCATCATCCACAACTTGCTTTTGCTTAGAGGCATTCACATCACCGCCTCTCCCACTTATTGTTGTAACCGCCATAACATGATTGTTCCCACCCTTTGGGTTCACTACCGTATCACTTGGTAGAGCACCCTTCGGGCGAGTATTCAATGATTGAGAGATTTGGCCTAATTTCACCTCCAAGTTTCTGATAGAGGTATTGTGGGAAGCCATCTGTGCATCCGAATCCGCATTCTTCTTCATCATCTGTTCGAACATCATTTCAATTCTACCCATATCATTGTTGGAAGAACTAGGACCTTGGGAAGGAAAGGGTGGTGGATTGCTCGGTTGTTGGTACATTGGGGGCCTTTGAAAGCCTTGCCCCTGATTTCCTTGGTTTTTATTGTTCTATCCACCTTGATTGTTGTTGTTGCCCCAATTGTTGTTATTACCATTCCAATTCCCTTGGTTGCCTTGATTGTTGTTCTGATTGCTCCAGTTGTTATTTTGGTTGTTGTTCCCCCAATTACCACTGTTTTGTTGTTGATTGCCCCAATTGCCTTGAGGTCTCCACTGTTGTTGGTTTGAAGAGTTGCCCCGTTAGCCTTGATTGTTATTCACATATTGAACCTCTTCACTTTGTTCATCATAGCCATCATTTTGAAACCCATCACAATCATCATCAAATTGCTCAAAATTCCCTTGGTTTTGTTGCCTTCTTTGCCTTCTCTTGTTGACAAGCATATTAACACCCNTCTTCCGATCTTAAATGACATGTTTTCCCAAACACCAACCTGTATGGCGACATACCAATTGGAGTCTTGTAAGCTTTCCGGTAAGCCCATAGAGCATCATCTAACTTTTTAGACCAATCGGTCCTATTGGCATTAACGGTTTTGGACAAAATGCTCTTAATCTCCCTATTAGACACTTCAACCTGGTCACTTGCTTGAGGATGATAAGGCGTAGACACTTTGTGGTTGACACCATACTTAGAAAGCAAGGCATCAAAAGCTCTATTACAAAAATGCGATCCTCCATCACTAATAATTGCCCGAGGCGTGCCAAACCTTGTGAAAATGCTCTTCTTTAGAAATGCCACCACACTCCTAACTTCATTGTCGGGCAAGGACACGGCCTCAACCAATTTTGAGACATAATCAACCGCTACAAAAATGTATGTGTTTCCACACGAGCTTACAAAAGGGCCCATAAAATCAATACCACATACATCAATGATATCAACTTCGAGAATGGTGTTTAGAGGCATCTCATCTTTCTTGGAAATCCCGCCCGCTCGTTGACATTGGTCACACCTTTTGACTACATCACTTGCATCTTTGAACAAGGTTGGCCAATAAAAACCACAACAGAGAACTTTCGAAGCCATCCTCGCCCCTCCATGATGGCCACCATAGGGGGAGGAATGACAAGCCCCTAGGATGCTAAATTGCTCCTCCTCAGGTACACACCTTTGGATCACTCCGTCGGTGCAAATCTTGAACAAGTATGGCTCGTCCCAATAGAAGTCCAGACAATCCCGTTTGAGCTTCTTCCTTTGGTTAGAAGAGAGCTCACACGGGATGATGCCAGTCACAAGGAAATTAGCAATGTCCGCAAACCATGACATATCACTCATCCACACGAAAAGTAGCTGCTAATCGGGAAATGCATCATTGATCTCTAGGCCATCACACGGACTTCCTTCCTCCTCCAAGCAGGACAAATGATCCGCCACTTTGTTTTCACTACCTTTCCGGTCCACTATCTCCAAATCAAACTCTTGAAGTAATAAGACCCATCGCATCAGCCTAGCTTTGGAGTATTTCTTTGTAATCAAATATCTAAGAGCTGCATGATTGGTGTGCACTATGACTTTGGCTCCCATAAGTATGGCCGAAATTTTTCCAGGGCGAACACAATAGCCAACAATTCCTTCTCAGTCACCGAGTAGTTCCTTTGAGCCTCGTTCATAGTCTTGCTCGCATAGTACACTGGATGAAATATTTTGTTCACTCTTTGACCCAAATCCAACCGCAACATCACTCGCGTCGCACATAGCTCGAAAGGCAAGCTCCAATTGGGTGCGGTAATGATCGGGGTGGTGGTCAACTTATGCTTGAGAAGTTCAAAGGCTTGCATACATCTCTCACCAAACACAAACTTTGTATCCTTTTCTAGAAACTTGCAAAGAGGATTCACTACCTTCGAAAAATCCATTATAAATCGCCGGTAGAACCCCACATGCCTAAGAAAACTCCTCACCCCCTTGACAGAAGTGGGGGGAGGAAGCCTTGAAATCACCTCTATCTTGGCTTTGTTAACTTCAATCCCATGTTTTGAAATTTTATGGCCCAACACTATGCCCTCCTCAACCATAAAGTGGCATTTTTCCCAATTTAGCACAAGATTGGTGTCTTCACACCGAGCCAAAACTCTATCCAAATTGTGCAAACACTCATCGAATAAGTCACCCAGAACACTGAAGTCGTCCATGAACACCTCTAATATATCTTCCACCATATCGGTGAAAATGGCCATCATACACCGTTGGAATGTTGCCGGTGCATTGCACAACCCAAAGGGCATCCAAGAGAAAGCAAAGGTGCCATATGGACAAGTAAAGGTTTTCTTCTCCTGATCCTCGGGAGCTATCAAAATTTGATTGTACCCTGAATAACCGTCCAAGAAACAATAGAAGGCATGCCCAGCAAGGCGATCAAGCATCTGGTCCAGGAAAGGCAATGGGAAGTGATCCTTGCGGGTCACCTTGTTTAGTTTGCGGTAGTCCATGCACACCCTCCATCCGGTCACTGTCCGAGTTGGAATAAGTTCATTATTAGCATTGGTCACCACGGTCATACCACCCTTCTTCGACACACATTGCACCGGAGAAGTCCATGAGCTGTCAGAGATAGGATACACCACGCCGGCATCTAACCACTTGATCACCTCTTTTTTCACCACTTCTTGCATTGCATGATTGAACCACCTTTGATGTTCCAAGGAGGGTTTTGCATCATTTTCTAGAATAATCTTGTGCATAGAGAACGCGGGGCTTATTCCCCGAATGTCAGCTAGAGTCCATCCAATTGCCTTTTTCTGCTTTTTGAGCACCGCCAATGTGGCATCTACCTGCATGTTAGTAAGACAAGAGGAAAGAATAACAGGTAAAGTTGAATTAGAGCCCAAGAATTCATACCTTAGGTGTGGAGGTAATGGCTTCAACTCCAACACCGGGGGTTCCTCAATTGAAGGCTTTGTTGGAGGCGTCTTTCTATTTTCAAGATCCAAACAATGTTTCCTAGGCTCATAAGAATAAGATACCATTTCATGTAAAGCATTCACGCACTCCACTCGACCCGCATCATCATTGACATCCAAATTCAACAATACGGCCTCCAAAGGGTCCTCAGCATTGATCATTGCACTAGTATCATCAATTATCACAGCCGTGGCTAGATCTACAAATGAGCACACTTCGGTACAATTGGGCTGCTTCATTGACTTGCACACATGAAAAATGACCTTTTCATCACCCACCCTGAGAGTGAGTTCCCCTGCTTCCACATCCATTAAAGCCTTCCCCGTAGCAAGGAAAGGTCTCCCTAATATGATCGGGACCTCATAATCAACCTCACAATCCAGGATTACAAAATCAGCTGGCAAGATAAATTTGTCCACCCGGACAAGTACATCATCAACAATACCCAATAGTCTCTTCATAGATCGGTCTGCCATTTAAAATCGCATGGAAGTTGGCCTCGAAGGCCCAATACCCAAAGTCATGAAAACTGAGTAGGCCATAAAGTTGATGCTTGCCCCAATATCGCATAAAGCTTTAGCAAAGTCTGCACTCCCTATAGTGCAGGGGATAGTGAAAGCACTGGGATCCTCTAATTTCGGAGCCGTTGAATGTACTATAGCACTAACTTGGTGGGTAATCTTGATAGTTTCACAATCCATGGATCTTTTCTTTGTTACCAAATCTTTCATGAAATTAGCATAATCGGGCATTTTTCCCCAAAGCCTCTACCAAAGGCATGTTGATGGATAAGCTCTTCATCTTGTCAATGAACTTTTTGAATTGATTCTCACTTTTCTGCTTGGCTAGCCTCTGAGGATAAGGGCGATGTGGCCTAAGCAATGGTGCCTTGGCTTTTGGCACAATCGGCTCCGGCATGTCAATAACGTGCTCCATAGACGAGTTCACATCACTTTGTGTTTCCACCTCAGCATCTTGAATATTGATCCTCACTTCTTCATTCACATTTTCATCAACCACATTCTCAACCACCAAAGGAACTTCATCTTCTTGCAACTCAACTTCTTCACCTAAAACTTGCGTTTGTTTGGAGGCATTCACATCACCGCCTCGTCCACTCCAAGTTGTCACAGCCATAACATGATTGTTTCCTCCCTTTGGGTTCACTACCGTATCACTTGGTAGAGCACCCTTAGGTGTGTATTTATAGACTGAGAGATTTGACCTAGTTTCACCTCCAAATTCCTGATTGAAGTATTATGAGAAGCCAATTGCGCATCGGAATCCGCATTCTTTTTCATCATTTGTTCGAACATCATTTCAATTCTACCTATTTCATTGTTGGATTAACTAGGACCCTGGGAAGGAAAAGGTGGTGGATTTCTTGGTTGTTGGTACATTGGGGGCCTTTGAAATCCTTGCCCTTGATTTCCTTGGTTATTGTTCCACCCGCCTTGGTTGTTGTTATTTTCACCCCAATTGTTGTTGTTGCCCCAGTTTCCTTGATTGTTGCGGTTGTTATTTTGATTTCCCCAATTGTTGTTCCCTTGATGTTGATTGTTCCAATTATTGTTGCCTTGTTGTTGGTTACCCCAATTGCCCTGGGATCGCCATTGTTGTTGTTGGTTGGAAGAATTTCCTCTTAGGCCTTGGTAATTATTCACATATTTCACCTCCTCATTTTGCTCATCATTGCCGTCATCTTGAAATCCATTACCATCATTGTCAAATTGATCTGAATGGCCTTGGTTCTTTTGACCTCTTTGCCTTCTTTGGTTCACTAGCATGTTAACACCCTTCATAGCATTAACTTGGCGAGGATTTTGGACTTGTTGCAACTGTGCCTTTGCCAATTGGTTCATTGTAGTTGTAAGTTCTACTATAGCCTGTCCATGGTCATGTAGTTCTTTATGCAAATGAGTAACCGTGGGGTCACCCTGAGGCACATTGGCTCGACTTTGCCAAGCAGAGGATGTGTCATCAAGAATCTCACAAGCTTCGTCATAAGGCAGCTTCATGAAATTACCCCCAGCCAATTGGTTCAGTATGCATTGATTTGTTGTATTGATGCCCCGATAGAAGGTTTGTTGTATCATTGCCTCTGTCATATCATTGTTGGGGCATTTTTTCACCATAGTTCTGTATTGCTCCCAAATCTCATGCAATGGTTCGGTAGGCTCGTGCTTGAAGGCTTAGATCTCATCCCGTAGTGCTGCCATGTGTCCCGGTGAGAAGAATTTGGCAATGAACTTATCAGCCAACTCATCTCCAAGATGTGTTGGAATGGTAGGGAAGTCGCTCAAGCCAGTCCAATGCTTTTCCCCTAAGTGAGAAAGGGAAAAACCTCAATCGAAGTGCATCCTCGGACACATTGGTTTGCCTGCTCCCCCAAAAGGTATCCACGAACCCCTTGAGATGTTTGTACGCATTCTGAGTGGGAGCACCTGTGAAATACCCACACTACTCCAATAATGTCAGCATCACGCTGGTCATTTGAAAATAGCCCTCCCGAATCTGGGGCGGGACAATAGCACTCGCATAGCCTTGGTTGGGAAGAACTCTGGGAGCCACTCTTGGAGGTGGCGGAGGATGGTCTGGAATATTGTCATTTGCATTGGCCTGGCGGCCTCTACGTTGTCCTTGAGGTACAAGAGGCAACTCTTCTTCTCCAATGTCATCTACCTCCTCCCCCACATTCACATTTCCAAGAGGGTTATTAGCATTTAAAGCCATTTTGGTACCTGAAGTATTGACACACACAAATTAGTAACAAGAAGGAAAGAAGTACAAAACAAAAATCTAACTAGATAGATAGCCAAAACCGTTAGCTCCCCGGCAACGGCGCCAAAAAGTGATTGCTGCCAACTCAGCACAACTAAAAAGTAGCAACAGAGGGTCGCAATAGCTTTTACCCGATTTTGGGTCGGGATCGATATCCACAGAGAGCTAGAAATTGGAATCGAGTATCTATCTAATTTAGGATTGCGTATGTGTTCCAAATTACACTTCTATTCATTTTTGGGGTTTTTGTTTACTTCTACTTTTATCAAACTACAAATGGTAATTGCAATTAAATTATACTAAGAGTTATAATGCTACGAGTTGTTCAAATAGGTTTAAAAGGCACTAGGGTAGTGACTACCGCCTAGGTGGTCAATTGACGGGTACTTGAATCTAAGGAATGCTTGACACGTTTGGGGAGTATGTTATAACTGTTGCACGACTTTACCCACTCTACACCTCTCGGTGATTCGAGTGAATTTGCCCAAATTGGCTTTCTCAAGACCAATTGGGTATGCAAATTTGCACAAGCAACTAGGGTTCAATTCGGGTATTACTCTCTCAAGGTTTAACCCTTTAATTGGGGCTATCAATCTCTTGGGTATGGCCCAATTCATTGTTGGACCAATTTCGGAGACTTAGGCTCTCTTTCTCAAGAAGAGCTCAAGTCAACTCAACACAAACTAGTGTTTGCAACCACTAATTCAGAAATTAATCATGAAGTTGGCCAAATAACAAACACCCATAGTCAAATTAGCCCTAAAATACAAGACCCATCAATTACCCACACTAGGGCTGAGCCACAACCCTAGCTTATGGTTCTAGCTGCTCATAATTAAAGAAGAAAAGCAAGAAATAGATAAAGAAAAGCTCATAATAATTAATCACTAAGTTAAATACAAAGATTCAATGATTAAAAGTAGCTAAAAAAAGAAGATATTTACACTAAGCTGAAAAATTTGGACAAAAATGCCCCTGCGAGGTTAGTGCGGACCGCACAAAATGGACTGCGGTCCACACTAGGATTCTTGGCTTCGAAATCCAGCTCTCTGAACTTAGGCTCCGCGGACCGCACAGAATGGACTGCGGCCGCGGTGACTTTTGTTGCGGTCCGCACAAACTGGAATGCGGACCGCATTTGCTTGAAAGCTCTATCTTGCAACTTCACTGAATCTCAGCTCTGCGGACCGTACAGAATGGTAGTGCGGCCGCATGGACTCCAGTGCGGACCGCACTAAATTTAGTGCGGCCGCATTGCCTTTTAACCTGAATACCTGCTCTCTGAGTCTCCTAGTGCGGACCGCACCAAGTGGTGTGCGGCCGCACTGGACCTATTTTGCCTGAGCTTGTCTTTTCTTTTGCACTTGTGCAAGTTTCACTCCTTTTGAGCTGATCTTCGACACCTTGTCACTTTGTTGATCAAACCTGCAATCAAGCACAACTTATGAGTATTTTGGGACTATTTTGTATGAATTTCTAATCAAAGCATGACCAAGAAGGAGTATAAAATGCGTCAAAATCCCTAGTTATCATGTCCCTATATCTATTATCTTTGATAGAGGAGCTCATTTTATTGCTAATTTTTGGAGGTCCTTCCAAAAAGGATTGGGGACTCACGAAAGTCTTAGTAAAACATTTCATCCCCAGACAGACGGGCAGGTTGAGCGTACTATTCAAACACTTGAGGATATGTTACGGGCTTGTATGATAGACTTCAAGGGAAGCTGGGATGATCATCTGCCGTTTAATGAATTCGCATATAATAATAGCTATCATTTCAGTATGGAGATGGCTCCATACGAAGCTCTTTATGAACGGAAGTGTAGGTCGCTTATAGGATGATTTGATATTGGATAAATAAGTTAGTAGGACAAGAATTAGTACAACAGGAAATCGAGAAGGTTAAGCTCATACTGGAAAGGCTATTAGCGGCTCTAAGCCGTCAGAAGTCTTATGCAGATAGTAGTTGACGAGACTTGGAGTCCCCGGTTGATAATTAGGTATTCCTAAAGGTATCACCGATGAAAGGCATTAAGAGGTTCAGAAAGAAAGGAAAAATTAGCCATCGGTACATTGGGCCATATTCATATGCAAGGTAGGCCAGGTAGCATATGAGTTAGACTCCCCTTCTAACTTGGAGTACGTACATTCAGTCTTTCAGGTGTCTATGCTTCGTAAATACAACGGAGATCCTTCCAGGATCATATCAGTTGACGATGTTTAGGTCACGGAGCAGCTATCATATGAGGAAACTCCCATTGCTATACTGGATAGACAGGTTCGAAGGTTGAGGACTAAAGATGTAGCTTCGATGAAAGTACTTTGGAGAAACAATAATGTGGAAGAAATGACTTAGGAAGTCGAAGAAGACATGAAGTCTATATATCCCCGTATGTTTCCTCTTTCAAAGAAGGATCCGACTGACACATCACAACCTTAAGGTACGAGTATGGACTCTTGTGTTAGTTATTGTCATTGGTCGTGTGAGGCCATTGTCGTGATTGATGATTGTGACAATATATGGCATAGAATTATTGAGTTTTCTACCGGAAGGGTTGATAGTAGTACTGTTACAAAGGCGACTCTGCCAAATTTATATAGATCCCGGGGAGTTAAATATTCGCGGATGAATGTTTCTAAGAGGGGGAAGGATGTTATATACTGCATTTCGTACATAAAAGTTTCGTCGTAGGTTAATCGACGTAGACTCGGGGATGAGATTATCTTGAGGTTATAAGCATTTATGCTATTTATAACAAGCGATAAGTAAATGCTTGAAGGTTAAAGGGTAAATGAATCAAAGAAAATGAGTTTCTTTGAAGGTTGTCGATTTGGGATAAAATACGGTCCGAGCTATAATACCCGGTATTTATGGACTAGCGCCATACAAGGTACTACATGACCATGATAGTAAGATGTATAAGGTATATTAAAAGTCAGTAGTATTTTAAGTATGTTGAGATAATTCTTAATTACGTGGGTAATTGGTTGAGTATTGGGTAATGGGAGATTACCTAGTTAATTAAGGAATTGGTTGGGTGATTAATTGAAGAATTTGGATAAGATTAACCCCCCCCCCCCACCATGTGGTAGAAAACCACCCCAACATTCATGACTCTTAAGTCATTAGGATAAGGTGGCAATTAAATAGTTATGTGGTTAAGCCTCCACATAAAGTGGGGCCCACACCCATTCAACTTCCTTATAAGATCTCTTTAACCTAATAACGTGAGATCTTCGAAATTTAACCTACTTACAAGACCTCTCTAACATAATAACATGAGATCTTCAAATTCAACTCACTTATAAGACCTTTCTAACGTAGTAACGTGAGTCTTCAACAAATCAACAGGATTTCATATCATCTTTAGCAAACGTGAGATTTTGCAATTATAAGGGAGTACAGTGCAATCTTTCTCAAAAATATCATACGGATTTTTCCTTACTTCGATCTTGCTATCACGTGTGTTATCGCAATTAACGTGTGTTAGAGGGATTGTCAAGAGAATCGACTCGGGTGTGTTAAGGCTATCCCTTCTTTCTTTTTGCATGATTTATACGACAGAAATGAAAGAAGCGATGGCACAATTTCCATAAATGACTCTATTCATAGAAATACTAGAGATGCCTATATTCTTGATTCCCCATGTGTCATATTATTCTATCATCTGTTCATGGGTGTTAGAAAATACGCAAGTTAACAAAGTTTATTTCATGATATTAATCAATAGCATAATGGTCTTATGACACTCCGAAAGATTTTGTTGATGTACTTCTCATGCATTGCATTCATTTACGTTGACCCATGACCTGATGGCGTTATATACGCGTATATATATGTATATGGGATATGGGAAAATGTTACAACGTTATATACGCACCACCACCTGATCAGCTGGTATATGTTGATGATTTTGCCCACAATGGCCGAGATGATATGATGGGATGCCTCAGAGGCTAGATGATGTTATGTACACCTATACCTATGCATGACACGAGATTTATATCCACGTGCATGGCATTATAAATGTTTCAGGATTTGTAAAGTTATTTAGACTTACCGGTGGAATTCTTTATTCCATGTTTCATCTATGTCTTTTATGTATTGATTTTCATGCCTTACACACTCAGTACATTATTCGTACTGATGCCCTATTTCCCGGGGCCTGCGTTTCATGCCCGCAGGTGCAGGTAGACAAGTTGACGGACCCCCTCCTTAGGATCCTTGATCAGCGAGAGTTGGCGTGCTCCATTTGATCCGGAGCTGCTTTTGATTTTGGTACGATATGCTTGTATACATATATGGGTATGACGTGTCCTAGTCTCATCCTTGTACAATTCTATATTCTGTTAGAGGTCTGCAGACAGTATGTACAGTTGGATTGTATGTGGCCTTGCCGGCTTTCAGTTTTGGATATATGGTTGTCTATAGCAGCCTTGTCGGCTCGCCCTACGTATTCTGCACGTATATGAACATATATCTTTTGGGCAGGTTTTCCTCACGTATGTTATTCTCATAATTCAACATATATTATTAATGTTTATATCTTAGATGCATGCTCAGGGGTGTTCGACAGGTAGGACTCGGGCATCGTCCCGGCCCATCGGCTTGGGTGATGACACCTAAGCATACCGCCAATGGTCCATTGAACGTTCTCCTGTACAATGTTCCATCTTCATCCAATGTGAACCTAGCAGCCTTGGTTCGTAGCTCCTTTGACTCTTTATGATCCGATGGGAGCTTTTGATTTTTAAAATATTCGATATATTTATTCCTCCAATCCCAAGTCAAAGTTATAGAATTTATCTCGGCATGATCTTCCTCGATCACAGATCTCGATAGTTGGACGACAGTCCTCGGGATGATATCATCTTCTTCAACTGATGACCCTAAGTTAGCAAGTGCATCGGCCTCACTGTTTTGTTCTCGAGGCACATGATCTAGAGTCCACTCCTTGAAGCAGTGCAAGGTTACCTGTAGCTTGTCCAGATATCTTTGCATCCTATCCTCTCGAACTTCGAAGCTTCTGTTTACTTGGTTCACCACCAACAGAGAATCACACTTGGCTTTAATGGCTTCTGCCCCCAAGATTTTAGCTAGCTCGAGACCTGCAATCATGGCCTCATACTAGGCCTCGTTATTAGTCAACCTAGAAGTTTTAATAGATTGTCTAACATTTTTACCTGTAGGTGTCTTCAAAATGATGCCAAGCCCGGACACTTTCACATTCGAGGCACCGTCCGTGAAGATGGTCCATGCCCCCGATGATGTACCCGAT
This sequence comes from Nicotiana attenuata, assembly GCF_001879085.1. NCBI lineage: Eukaryota > Viridiplantae > Streptophyta > Magnoliopsida > Solanales > Solanaceae > Nicotiana > Nicotiana attenuata. The sequence continues at coordinate 312,845 of NW_017671123.1, forward strand.
TTTAGTAGAAGTTCTTTTTCCACTTCGGGTATGAGGGTCGGTGTAAAATCGGCCACGAAGTCAGCTAAGATTTGAGACTTGATGGCCGTTCGGGGTTCATATTCGATATAGTACCCGCCATGTTCGACGACCCATTTTGCCAATCAGCCTGATAACTCGAGCTTATGAAAAACATTTCGGAGAGGATAAGGGGTTAACATACATATCGGGTGACACTGGAAATATGGTTTTAGCTTTGTTGATGCACTTATTAATGCAAGTGGTAATTTTTCTAAGTGTGGATATCTAGTTTCAACATCTCTTAGATTTCGACTTACGTAATAAACAGGGAATTGCGTACCTTGCTCTTCTCGAACTAGTACCCCACTTACCTCTATCTCGGACACTGCCAGATATAAGTAAAGCTATTCATCAACCTTCGGAGTGTGAAGTAGAGGTGGGATCAATAAGTATAACTTCAATTCCTCCAATGCTTGCTGGCATTCCGGCATCCATGCGAAATCCTTTTTCTTTTTGAGTAAGGAAAAGAACCTGTGGCTTCGATCTGATGACCTCGAAAAGAAAATCGGCCCAAGGCGGCTATCCGTCCCGTTAACCTTTGTACAACTTTCACACTATCTACGATAGTGATATCTTCGATGGCCTTGATCTTGTCGCGTTTGATTTCCATTCCCCGATTTGATACCACGAAGCTGATGAACTTGCCCGAACCGACCCCGAAGGAACATTTTTCTGGGTTAAGCTTCAGGTTGTACTTCCTCAAGATTTTGAATGTTTCCTGCAAAAGAGTTAAATGGTCCTCTGCGCGCAGGGACTTAACCAACCTATTGTCGATGTAAACTTCCATTGATTTAGCTATTTGTTCCTCGAACATTTGTTAACTAGGCGTTGGTATGTAGCTCCAGAACTTTTTAGCCCGAAGGGCATTACATTATAATAGTATGTTCCACACTTAGTGATAAATGAGGTCTTCTCTAGGTCCTTCAGGTTCATCTAAATTTGATTGTACCCGGAGAAGGCATCGTGAAAAGTAAGGATCTCGTGGCCGGCCGTGGCATCGATCATTCGATCGATGTTAGGTAGTGGAAAGGAGTCTTTAGGTCATTCCTTGTTTAAATCCTTGTAATCTACGCACATCCTAAGTTTGTTCCCCTTTTTAGGGACTACAACTACGTTGGCTAACCATTCGGGGTATTTTACCTCCCGATTAAACCCTATTTAAGAAGTTTAGTTACCTCTTCCTTTATGCATGCTTCACCTCGGACTGGGGCCTCCTTTCATGCTTAACTGGTTTGAACCTGGGGTCGAGGCTTAGCTGGTGTGCTGTTATTTCCGGTGGGATCCCTGTCATGTCTAAATGGGACCAAGAAAAACAATCCACTTATCGATTAGAAATTGAATAAGATTTTTCCTGAGTTCGGGGGTCAAGCCCGTTCCCAGGTATACCTTTCTCTCGGGCATATACTCGGTCAATATGACCTGTTCCAGCTCCTCGACCGTTGACTTGGTTGCATCTGGCTCTTCGGCAACAACGAAAGTTCGAGGGGTAAGGAAATCCTCTTCTTCTTCGATTACCCGTTTCTCCGATTCGGTCGAGGCTGGGGATGGTGATTGCTATTTGACAGTCTGCTTATCTTTGATGCTTGATTTTTTCGAGGTCAAAGACGCTAGTATGGTGTCACGTCATCGACTTTAAACATTTCCTTTGTAGCGTGTTGTTCCCCGTAGACTGTTTTCACACCATCCACTGTTGGGAATTTCATCATCTGATGAAGGGTTGAAGGTACTGCCCTCATGTTGTGGATCCACGGCCTCCCGAGTAATGCATTATATCTCATGTCGCCCTCAATGACATGGAATTTTGTATCTTGGATGGTCCCAGCCACGTTCACTGGTAGGATTATCTCCCCCTTCGTTATTTCACTCGCCATGTTGAAGCCATGTAGGACTCGAGATGCAGGTACAATTTGGTCCTGTAGGCCGAGCTGCTCTACGACCTTCGATCTGATTATGTTTGTTGAGCTTAGAGGTGGCAAAATGGTTAAAAGAAAACAGTTATCCACCCATATTATCCATCAAAAAATGGGTTGGATAATGAGCCACTTAAAAACGGGTCGAATATGGATAAAGAACCATATTATCCACTTAGAAAACGGTTAACCAAATGGAGAACCAATGGATAACTAATGTGTTTAACTTTTACAATTGTAAACCCTCAAATTGGAGTTCCTTAAGTTTGGAAGACAAGGAATTCTCTCATAAGTGATCATATTAAAGAAGCCATGGATAATATGGATATCCATATTATCCGCCGGATAAACCCGTTTTTATCAATCTCATATATGGGTCGGGTCGAATAATTTATCCGTTTATTAAATTATCCGTTTTGATCCACTCATATCCGACCCGACCCGCCCGTTTGCCACCCCTAGTTGAGCTACCTAGATCCACTAGAACACGTTTAACTTGAATTTTATTTAACAAAATAGAAATTACCAGGGCGTCATTGTGCGGCTGAGATATGCCTTCCGCTTCCTCGTAATTGAAGTATAGGATGCCCTCTGGCACATAACTCCGAGTCCATTTTTCTCTGGTGATCGACACCTTGGTACATTTGAATATAGGACCTTGTGGAACATTGACACCGCCAACGATCATATGGATTACATGTTGCGGTTCTTCTTGCTCATTTTCTCTATTTGCGTCTCTTTCTCTGAAGTGATTCTTAGCTCGATCACTGAGAAACTCTCGAAGATGGCCCTCGTTGAACAATCGAGCTACCTCCTCTCTCAGCAGCCTGTAGTCTTCGGTCCTATGGCCTGCATGCCATGATATTTACACATCAAGTTTGGATTTCTTTGGGAAGGATTGGTTTGTATAGGCCTGGGCCACCTGGTGTCTTTGATCCTTCCAATAGCCGATACGATCCCCGATGCATCAACACTGAAATTATTCTCCGATAACCGAGCTGCTTCTGCGGGATCGGTATGTTTTTCAAAACTTACTCATAAGTCCCCGAGAATGCTGTCCTCGATCGTTTCTTCGATCATTTTGAGGAGGATTGCGCCCCGAACCGTTGTTTCTTCGATCCGCGATATATGGCTGATACCGTTCCCTATTTGATCTTGGTTCCCTGTCTGTATCCCTCGCGGCCTTAACTGTCAATCTATTTGGATGAACTGAACCCGATGGGACTCCCAGCTGGTCGTCCTCGACCCTGATCTTTGATTGGTAACGACTATGTGCATCTGCCCAAGTCACAGCTGGATACTCGATGGGATTTTGCTTCAACTGTCGTGACGCGATCGAACTACGCTCGTTCAACCCCTGGGTAAAAGCTTGCACGGCCCAATCATCCGAGAACGGTGGTAATTCCATTCGCTCCATCTGAAAAACGTCTGATTTCCTTGTCGCAATCTTTATGGCCCCGGCATGTGCTTTCACCGAAGGCGTCCGCTAACATAGCAAACGAATCGATAGAGTTCAGTGGCAAGTTGTGGTACCAAATCATTGCTTCTTTTGACAATCCCCAAAATTTTTCAACAATACCGACTCGATCTCATCATCATTTAAGTCGTTTCCTTTAATCTCGCAAGTGTACGAGGTAATGTGTTCATTAGGTTCGCTCGTCCCGTTGTATTTAGGTATATCGGGCATACGAAATTTTTAGGAATGGGTTTCGGGGTCGCACTCTGAGGAAACGGCTTCTGTACGAACCTTTTGGCATCCAAACCTTTTAAGACAGGTGGTGCCCCCAGTATTTGATCAACACGGGAGTTATAAGTCTCCACCTTTTTATCATTGTCCTCAATCATTTTCTCCACCAACTCGATTCTCTTGGTGAGTTCCTCGAGCAATCATAATTGTGGGATCAGTCCCCGAGCCATTACCGTTTGATCTTTCAGGCACCGGCTCAGTACGACGAGTGATTTCTAGTTCGACCACACTTGGAGTTTTGTGCTGAATTTGAAGCTGAGCGATAGCAACCTGTTGAGCTTGTAGCATCTCGAATATTACTTGGAGGCTAACTCCCCCATCTCCTATACCATGTGTTCCTTGGCCACCAGATCAGACTTCCCCGCATACACTTCCTTCGGGGTCTGCGCCTAATTCTGCATTCAAAGAAATGTGTGAACTAACATCAACTGGTTCCATATTTGGCACTTCCCCAGGGTTAATCGGTGGTACACTGGCTCCCGGAGCAACTACATTACTGTTTTCCCCATGAAATCCAAGAACATCATCGCCGTGTATGGGTGCGTTTTGTGAGTTTGACATATTTTAACCTGAGAACAAAAATTCTTGACAAGAGCAAGTATGAAAATAATGTGTGTTATCAGAATCAGTACTGAAATAACCACTATTATCTTTAACCCCACGGTGGGCGCCAAACTGTTTACCTCGAAAATACAAGTAACAATATAAACTTGTTTGTGGTTTTAAAGATTCACGATTTAGTTCAATACTAACTAATAACCAAGAAATCAAACGTATAAATTAGAGAAGAAAGTTGAATCAAACCAGTGCTTAAGCAAGTCTTGACCTCGAGCTAGATGGCCTCGAGGTAGGTCAATAAGAAGAGTAAAGTAGAGATAATAAAGTTAAGAAACAACTCTGATGAGTAATGAGAATCAAAGTAAGAGAGTATATTCTTTTGCCAATGACTTATTATCGTTACAGATGATTGGGGTCCCCTTTATATAGTAGGGGAAGCCTAAATAAGGTACATTTTTATTTACAGTAAGGAATCTTATTGGGACAGATGTCTAACCGTCTAGTACGGATTCGTACTGACTCCCATAAATCTATTCCGGAATTTACGCCATGATCTTGGGGATGTGGTGGGAATCTTGCTCTTTCTATTACAAAATCATAACGCTGTTATCCCGAGGTTGACCATACTCGGCTCCGATGTTCCTCGAGCACTTAGATTTTCGAGCCTTGTATTCTGCCTTTGAGATCGAGCTCGGTCCATGTTGAACTTGTTCTCCATGCGGCCCCTCGAGCATACAGAATCGGGGGCACATGATTTTGACCGTATGCATAGATATAGAAGATTATCACATAGTTAGCGTCACACAGCTTAATTGGGCACGATGTATGCTTGAACATTGCAAAATATTTACAATCTTTTAACAGCCTCCTTTGCCTTTATGCTGGTTTATAACTTGCTCGGAGACTTTCTATAGCTCACTGCTGACTACCAATTCAAGGACCTATAGAGTGAAGAAATTGCGTATGATTTTTTGTACAATGATAAAAGTGTGACATATAACCACATGCATGTAATTGTCTAAAATAAATCTAGTTTGGTAAGATAATAAATAGAGAAAATGCATAAAGACCCCATTCAACTTGTCCTGAAAAATTATTTACACACTTAAACTTTATGGGTGTCCTAACACCCTACTATTGTTAAAACAGTTGTATTTATTTACTCCCTCCTAAGCCCTGGCCCAGCTATATTAATTTGAGTGTGAAACACGCGCTTTATTAGTAAGCCACGTAATTAACATGGACGGCACTCAACAAACTGTCTTTCCTCTATCTAATTTTCATAGCACATTATATATTTCTTTGTCATCTTCCTATCTTTTCTCCTCAATTCAAGAATTTGAAATACCAATTCATTCCCCAGTGAAAATTCAGAAAAAAAGCATTACATAAAAATGAAGAAAAAAAACAATGTTCAATTCAATGGAAAAATCTGGTTATGGGCGTGATGGAATATACAGATCACTTAGACCTCCTCTGTTCTTCCAAAGAACCAAAATCTTTCTGGTCTCTTTTCTCTTCATAAATATTTGATGAAAAACCAGCTCATTTTGATGCTGATTCTAGTAAAACTTTAATTTATTTCACAATACAAAATGTCTAGTAAATAAAAATAACAGTCTCAAAACGAGCCTTATTAACCCATCAGTTAAAAATTCCCAAATTGAAGAACCCTAATGCCCAACCATTGAAAATTCTTCTTGCCTCGCCAAAATCGATTTGCCCGAACAAAATCAAAGTGATCGGTTGCAAAATCCTTCGATTTCATTGTTATTTGGAATTCCTGACGAGTTGGAGGAAGACCCATTCGAAGCCAAAGTTATTTGAAGAATCAAGCTCAAACATTGAATTTGAATTATCTGTGAAACATTATTATGTTTGGAGGAGAAAGATTAACCTTTGCTTTCAAAGATCAAAACTTCAAAGAGCAATTTGATGCAATTTCAGCAGAATTTAGATGAAGAAGAAATTAGGGTTCTTCAATTGGGTTTGGTAAAATATTGGGGAAGAATGGATTTTACTGTTGGTTGGGGGTTATATTGAAGTTAAAAATTTAATTTTTTCTTTTTTTTGGGGGTGTTTTTAACGATTAAAATAGAGCAAAGACACCCTCAATTGCGTTGTCTAAGACGCGCGGCTAACCAAGGCTTAGGAGGGAGTAAATAAATACAATTGTTTTAACAATAGTTTGGTGTTAGGACACCCGTAAAGTTTAGGTGTGTAAATGATTTTTCATGACAAGTTGAATGGGGTCTAAAATCACATCATACAATGCCGAAAAAGCAAATCGCGCCAAGTATCGAACTTATGAACTTCCAAATCTTCTAACTTCTAAAACGCGTGCTAAAACCTATCAATTCAACCCGGAATGACGCCAAATTTTGCTGACAAGTCCAAAATGACATAAACGAGCTGTTCCAACTCTCGGAATTGCATTCCGACCCCGATATCATAAAAGTCAACTATTGGTCAAACTTCTCCATCTTCCAAACTTCAACTTTTCCAACTTCCGCCGAAATGCCTCAAATTACCCTACGGACCTCCAAATCCAAACCCGGATGCATGCCTAAGTTCAAATCACCATACGAAGTTGTTGAGATCATCCAAAACCCATTCCAGAGCCGTTTACATAAAAATCAAATTACGGTCAAATTCTCACCGCTTAAGCTTCCGAAACTAGAATCCTCCTTCCAATTCGAATCAGAATCATCTGGTAACTGAATTCAACCACGCGTGCAAATTGAAACACATAATATTAAGTTGTTCAAGACCTTATTCCTCCGAACGGAACTTAAATTCTCAAAACGACCGGTCGGATCGTTACAAGATAATTTTTGACCGGGAGCTGACTTATTGATGTCGGGGTCGGATCCCAGTTCTGGAAGTTGGAATAGGTTCGTACTATGATTTATAACTTGTGTGCAAAATTTAAAGTAAATCGGAGTTGGGTTGGTATGAATCGATATTAGTTTTGAAATTCAGAAGTCCATAAGTTTCTTAGGCTTGAATCGATGCGTGATTCGTGATTCTAGTGTTATTAGAGGTAGTTTGAGGTTTCGAGCAAGTCGTATCATGTTTTGGGATTGTTAGTATACTTGGTTGGGGCCCCATGGGGCTCGGGTGAGTTTTGGATGGGTTTGGATTGTGCCACGCTCTTATTTGGTGTTTCGACGTCGTTTCTTTTGGCATAAAGGGTACCACATTGTGAAAAAGACCTTTGATATGTGATTTAATTTAACCATCAGATCCGTATCGTAATTACAGAATCATAGCAATAAGAATCATCGCATTCCGAGGTCGCATGAGAGAGTTACGCCCATTTCCGTGTAAAAAAAAACTGTTGTTATTCCGGTGTTGGAGGGAAAAGAGGCAAATCACAAGTGTCAAATGCGATTTATAAGTCTCAAGTATGAAATTCGATTTATAAATCCCAGGTGTCAAATGCGACTTCCCTGGAGATGTTTCTAAAAATGGGAGTTTCACTGTTTTTAACATATTTTGAGTTGTACACCTCGGATTTGAGCAATTTTTGAGTGGTTCTTCGCATGTTAGATTGGGGTAAATGTTCTATATCCGAAATTGATTACATTTCATGATTTCATACTTATTTATATCATAAAATTAGTGAATGGAAAAATGGAAAATTTTATAAAAAACTTACAAAACGTAAAATGAGGATTTGAAGGGCGATTCGATGTCGGAAATTGATAATTTTGGTATGGTTGAACTCAAATCGGAGTGGATGTCCTGATTTTTTGAATTTTGTCGGGTTCATAGGTGCGCGCCTGGGGTTGACTTTTTAGTTTTTGTTAAAGATTGAAGCTTTATTATCGGAATTGTTTCTTATGAGTTTTATTTATGATTTGAAGTTATTTTGGATAGATTTGAACCGTCTGGAGGTTGTTTCACTCAAGAAGGTCATTTAAGAGTAACGGTCTAGCTTCTTTGAGGTAAGTATCTTGCCTAACTTTGTGTGGGGAAAACTACTCCTTAAGATTTGAGTTATTTGTGCTAATGTGTCACGTGAAGTCCGTGTACTCGAGGTGACGAGTACGTACTCAGGCTTATTTGTGAAAAATTTGACCGTTTAGGGCTTATGTTCATTAGATATGAAGTTTTTTTATCATGTTAAATCCTCCATTTACTAAATTCACCCTTACATGTCTTATTTGAAATTAATTGATTCATGTTCTACCCTTGTTGCTAATAAAACTCTTATGTGCCTTAATTGAAGTTGTTGCCTTTTTATTGCCTTGTTGTCTCTCCCGTAGTTGCTTAACCTTAATTGAAGTTATTATTATTTCTTCCGTAATTTCTTAGCCTTAGTTGAAGTTTTGTTATCCCTTTCATTGTTGACATATTCTTAATTGGGGTCATAGATTCATGCTATCTCTCTTATCGTCGAATTACACTCTTATGGAATCATTGTTACACATTATCTCTCCCTTGTTGAGCTATTCTTGTTAAGACCATTATTCCCTGTTGTGTCTTTCTTTGTGAGCTCGTTCTTCCGTTTCTTTGTGTTCTGAAGTTCTTGTGTTGATTCACTTGTCTTACCCTTGTGTTATCGTTGTTGTTGTAGTGTTGTTGGGTCAAGGCTATGCGTGGTTTTGGTATTGAAAATGTTTTGAGGAAATATTGTGGAATATGTGCACGTGTTGTGAAAGTCATTTTATTGTGTTGTTATGTTTTGGTACACATGGTATTGTTGAGAGGATTGTGGGGGTGTTCGCACGTGAGTTGTCCGTGTTGTTATTATTATTATTGATATTTGGACATGCGGCATGACATAGCGGGCTATATATGTATATTTGCGCATGTGGCGAGACAAGGTGGGAATATTATTGTGTGCGTGCGGCGAGACAAGGCGGACATTTACCTTATTATTGCGCACGTGGCGCGACAAGGTGGGTTATGTCAGTTAATGATTTGTGATGACTTGTGATGGCCTGGAGGCATTGTTATTGTTGTTATTTGTGTAGTGGTGTGCCTACCCTGTGTGAGTTATACCATGTACATTTTGTTGTGATCGTTTCTTATGTGCCATTCATTGTCTCTTCTCTTACTTGTTGACTTGGATTGTGGTAGAACACTTGCACAAGAATACACGTAAATGAATCACCCATATCGATTTAAGAAGATGAATCATGATGTTATTGCCAATTTACACGTACTCCCGTGTACTTGCCTTCTGTGGGAGAGTTATCCCGTTGGAACGTAAGTTGTCCATGCAGTCATGAGTCGTTGTTATTGTTGGCACGTGAGTTGTAACGACCAGACCGGTCGTTGGCGCGTCGTTCAGCGGTTTGAGGACATGAGCAGCTTCACTTCAGGTATTATGACTTGCATGCATGGTCGGAATTGAATCTCGGAATGTCCGAAGTTGATTTGGAAAGTAAATTCTCATTTCGGAAGCTTTAAGTTGGAAGAATTGACTTAAGTGTGATTTTTGAGTAAACGACCTCGAAATCGGGATTTGAAGGTTCCAACAGGTTCGTATGATGATTTTGGAGTTGGGCGTATGTCCGTATCGGGTTTTCGATGACCCGTGAGCGTTTCAGCTTATTGTGGAAATTAGCATTTTGGAAGAATTTCATAAATTTGGGTTGAAGTGTATTTTAGTGTTATCGATGTCCGTTTGGGATTTCGAGTCTGGGAATAGCTCCGTATGGTGATTCTGGTATTGGGAGCGCGATCGGAAGTGGATTTGGAGGTCCGTAGGTCATTTTGGGGTCATTTGGCGAAAGTTAGAAATTTGATGATTTTTGAGAAGTTTGACTGGAAGCGGACATTTTGAACTAGGGGTCGGATTCTGATTCCAGAAGTGGGAGTAGGTCCGTAATATCGAATGTGACTTGCGTGCAAAATTTGAAGTCATTCCGGATCGATTTGATACGTTTCGGCGCAAAATATAGAAGTTGAAAGATTTGAAAACTCACAATTTTAATTCGATGCGCGATTCGTAATTTCGGTATTGTTTGACGTGGTTTGAAGCCTCGACTAAGTTCGTATTGTATTTTGGGACATGTTGTTATAATTTGTTAGGGTCCCGAGGGCCTCGGGTGGATTTCGGAAGGTTAACGGAATGGATTTCGGACAAAGGAACTGCTGGAATTTTCTGCTGCAAAAGCTGATTTGAACAGCAACTGGTGCAATCGGAAAGCTAAATTTGGAAGCCTATATATCGAAATCTATAAGCAATCTGAAATAATCAAAACACGAAAGTTATAGTCCTCTGATTCTAGTTTCCAGAAAGTTAAACCATATAAAATTTGGATACAGAAAGTTATGATCGATTGAATGAAGGATGGTAAAGCAGTTTCGCCTGAAATTTCTGATGCGTGGAGCCGACTTTGGAAGATTCTATCTCAAAATCTATAAGGAGTTTTATGGTGGACAACCTATTAAATAAAAGATCTTCGAGTCTAGTTTCAAACGCTCTAAACTGTTCGTCATTTGGATATTAATACAAGGAGTTATGGACGTTTAAGTAAAAGGTGTCCAGCAGGGGAAAACTTGTAATACGACGTACAACATGCACAGCGCAAGGTACAACTCGCTGAAGCACCTGTGCCTATATAAAGCAGTCGGGCTGCAGCCATTTTTGGGGATTTTCTTGAGCTAGGGATTGGTTCTTTCATGGTGAATTCGACCTTGGGGACTACTTAAGAATACAAGAAATCTTTCAAGTTGTTCAAGAACACCAAATTTCCCAAACATTAGATTTTTAAGGAAAAGCTTCAGGAAGATATCAATTTGTTGGTGGCGTATGAACATTTTACTCAATGTTACGATGTCGGAGGAGGATTAAAAGCTTGTGAATGTTAATAAAGCGAAAGGGAGTTTTGGAGCGTTGGTCATCGGTCGAGTTGTTTGAAAGGCTTGGGAGCCGGCTATGGAACTTCGGACCGAGGTAAGTCTTCTTTCTAACCTTGTAAGAGGGAATTATCTCCATAGGTCAAATAATGAAATATATTCTATTTGTGGGGGCTACGTACGCACGAGGTGATGAGGGTCCGTGCGTAGCTACTATTATGCTTAATTCCGGGTAGCCGAGGACCCGAAAGCGTGCTATATTCGAAATATTTGTAACCTTATTGACAATTTAAATTGCATAAATCTTATCAAATCGGTAAATGAATTTCTAAAAAAGTTAAACATCATTTTCTTGACCATTAAAGAGAAGTTGCCATTTCTTTGGGTAATTGTTTCCCGGATGAATTCTTGATTGACTGTTTGATTTGTTTTATTTATATTTGACTGCGTCGCATGTATGATTCGCAAGCGGGGTAATAGATGTATCTATGGTTCGGGCCATTCGACCCTCTGGCAGTGCACTATTTAAATATTATATTGGATCGGGTCGTACATCCTCGTCATGATTTGCGCATGCTTGTATTGCTTGCCTTGAAATTATAAATAATGATAATGCCTCCCTGGCCTGAGATAAATTGATAATTGAGGAAATATGAACTTGGAAAATCTCATTATTAAAAAGATTGTTTACTTGCTACATGATTCCCTTGAGTTTACTGCTGCTTTTAATAAATCCACGACCGATTATATTATTGGACTACTAGTAAGTGTCGAAGTCGCCCTCTCGTCACTACTTCTTCGAGGTTAGACTGGATACTTACTGGGTACGCGTTGTTTTCGTACTCATACTACACTTGCTGTGCATTTTTGTTGCATAGGCACATGTATGCCTAGTGGCCTAGTTGGGTACAGCAACATGGTGAATACGGAGACTTAGGTGAGCTGCATCTCTCGAGACGACGCAACCATCAGAGTCCCCTTCAGAGTATTATATTTCCTTTTTTGTCCAAATTTGTATTCCGGACAGATGTTGTAGTTTATGTATATTTCTTAGTTGATGCTCATGCACTTGTGACACCGTGTTCTGGGATGACTATGGGATTTTTCAGTATTCATATTTGTTAGACATCGTTATTTACTCAGTGAAGTTCATTATATATTGTTTAATGTAAGGAAAAGAAATGATTTCATAAATACTAAATTGAGAATTAAATTAACTTCTTGATGTTGGCTTGCCTGACAGTGGTGTCCGGCGGCATCACGACCTTTTAATGGATTTGGGGTCGTGACATAAGTGATCCGTGCGGATATTAGATATTGTCACTCTCTTGGCACGTGAATCGACCGTGCGGTTATGAATTGTAATGTGGGCACAAGATGCCAAGTGATTAGGGTTCGTGAATTGGGAACCGTCATTTGTGATTATGAGGTTTGGTACCTCGTGGAAATTCTTGAATAAATCTTGTGTAAAAGCGGTTGTTCTTAATAAGTTGTTACTTGTTTTCCTTTATTTGTTTTCACCAGACTTAGAATGGGTCCAGCTTACCTTACAACATTATTACCTATTTCTTCTTGTTGCTAACTGTTGTTTCTAGTGTTTCATTGCGAGAATTGTTTTGTCTCCCTTACCATGCTTAGATTTATATTAACATTATTTCCATGTTAGTTCACCTTCATACTTATTTAGGTGGTTTAGTCCAGTATATGTTCGTTACTACTCCACCGAGGTCAGTCTTGATTCTTACTGGGTACCATTATGGTGTACTCATGCTACTCTTTCTGCATATTTTCGTGCAGATCCAGGTATTTTGGAGTTGGTTGATCAATAGATAGTTGTTTGGGTTTCGTTGTGGAGACTCAAGGTAAGCCTACCATCGCGTTTGCAGGCCTCGGAGTCACCTTCTGATATTGTACTTGTATTGTTATCTCTATTTGGAAACAGTTGTACTTAGAAGACTTTCTAGTAAATTCAGTAGACCTTATGACTTGCACTACCGGTTTTGGGATTGTAAGCTTTGTATAGAAAATTTTTGTTCACGTTTAATAGTTTTGGTTGAGTTTGCCATTAATTCGGTAAGTGTTAGGCTTACCTAGTCCCTAAGACTAGGTGCCATCACGACGTCCAACGGGAAAATATTGGGATCGTGACAGTATCACACAAAAAATTTCTCAAGCTTAATTAATACTCAGGGTATAGGACTCTTAAGCTTTTCACAATATAATAAATGTCAGTATCTCTTCGCCATATTCTCGACATAGTGCGCACATTGCAATGCGGATCCACTCACGTGAATCCAATATATAGCTTTTGCCTAGATCTTGTGTATATATTTAAAAAACTAATAAATATCTACAAATATTTGATGTTGAACTCAGTATAATTATAATATTAAATTGAAGACATCCCTGCAAAATATATGAATTTCAAATCTTAAATCTGCTTCTACATTGCATGCGAACGATAATATGTAAAAAAAATTCTTTGGATAAGTCCAATTCCAAATAACACCCTACAATATAAACAATGGAATCTCCAACAAAAGGGACTTCCGTGGACTAATCCGTCCATAAATTAACCTAAACCGTGGTTATATTCTTTGACAAGTTTTAAGCAAAAAAATGAAATGATTCATACATCTAATTAGCTTTTCAGCAATTATCGTACTTAGAGATCCAGAACATGTGAATGCCAAATTTAGAGCATCTGAGGCTAAGAAGTTGAATGATTGTTGTCATGTTTCAATTACTAGAATGAAATACATAATCAAATATTACTGAAATGAAATACATAATCAATAGATGACAAATGCTCGTATTTTATCACACGTTTTCTCATCTGTGATTTGCAAATTGTCGTATCGGGTAAAATTGATCAATGCCAGTTGGACGCTCAACGAGTTGACACATGGAACTGAGAACATGTATGATATGAGTCACATTTGAGAATCACATTATGGAGATAATAAATCAGCAAGGAGACAGAATATGTGACAAAAAAAAGGTCATAATACCTCTGCCAACGAAATTGTGCATTTCCTTCAATTTTCTCTTCAGGTTTGTGGTCAAGTGGGCCTTCAACCTGAGAAGGCTAAGGAAAATCTTTTTTGAGAAATTTTCATAAAGTACTATCTTTTAGTAGTAATTAGCCATCTATAGATACCATTTGCTATATTACGGATTATAGATACCTTTTCTGTGACTATAAGATGTATTTGATGTATTTAAGCTATTGTATTCATGAATATAGTAGCAAAAATAGGCGTGAATCAGGGAAGTCCAGCTAATCAGTTGTTGTATTCGAGTGTATTCGAATGTATTCATGGAGTCAAACATGGGATTACAGCTGGACAGATTATTGTATTCGACTGTATTCATGCGCGTGAAATAGGAGATTACACTGTTTTAAAAATGGAAAGTGAATCAATTAACATAATAGACTCCTAATATAACTCAACAAACTCAATTATAACACACAAATTTTGTGTTTTCAGTTATAAAAAAGATTATCAACCGAAAAATACACCAAAAACATAGCAATCATCAGAGAAATTATATAATACATCTGAATACATAAATTATATTAATTAAAAACACATATGAATACATTCATGGAATATAGCGAGACAGTGAATACAATGAAATACATAGAATATAACGGAATACATTGAAATACAAATGAAAAAAAAGACAGTGAATACAATAAAATACATGGAATACAACGAGATACATTGAATTACAATGAAAAAAAAAGAGAGTGAATACAATGAAATACATGAAAATACATTGAAATATATTAATAGAAAATCAAGTTGCTCAGCCCCAAACTCCGTCGTCTTTGTTCAAGAACAAACCCTAATTTCCGGTGAATCCACCGTTCACCGGAAGCCGGTAGTGAAAACAATGTCAAAGCCTTCAATGCCATATCTCAGAAGATGTAGAAATCACAGAAACTTATATCCTTCAATGACGAATTGATTGATAAAGACGAATTAACTTATATCTTTCAATGACGAATTAACAGAAAAAATAACGTCAAAGCCTTCAAGCCTTCAATGACGAATTGAGGAAGGAAGAGGAATGTCAAAGCCTGCCCTGTTAGCCATAGCAGAAGTGGATGGATGAGGAAGGATGAACTCCCTATAGATTCGGCATGGGCTTTTGAAATAAGGTCCAATTGATTAGGGCACAATATATAAGAAGCGGCAATAACATAAAAATAACAATTGGTGCGGTGAAAGCAGAGAGCTATAGGGAGTTTCAATGGGTAGTTTTGCTCCTCTCTGTCATTCTCCGCCGTCGATGATCACTCAAATGAAAATTTTCTGAGACAATGGAGATCAATCAGTGGAGAATTGTGGTTGTATTCATGGAGAAAGACTAGCGTTGAGAGAGAGAGAGGGGGTGGAGAAAAATCTGAAAGAATGAGAGAGAAAAATAATACAAAGCGTATTTTATGGCTTAAGGGTAGGAGGTGACCATAAATAGATATATGGCTATAAAAATCAAAAGGTAGCTATGGAATATAATTTTTTAAAAGGTTATTTATTTAAAATAAATAAGGTATCAATCTTTGCTATAGGAGGTAAAAATTCCATCTTTTTTCTTGTCAAACTAGCCCGTCATTGAGCCAAGGAAAATGCAGAATAATGGCACAGGTGTGGCCACCTACTGCCGCAGCTCGACGTATTTAATTATATATAGTTAAACAATTTTGAAACATATATTTGTACTAAGTTAGAAACATTGTCATAAAGGAGTAATGAACGTTATGGTGCTCCACATCCACTAACTAAAGATCATAAATCTGTGTCTCTGTAGACAATCAAAATCACAAAGCTTTGAATTAATTGAGCAGAAGAACTTATATAAGTAGAAGCTGCTCTTCATAGTCACTTTTCCATCACGTTGTATCAATGAAAATTTATATTTTTCGGATCGAATCGGTTGCTTGTGGCCCGTCATATAAAATTAATTAGTTTGACCTTAAAAATTATTTTTTTTTATTAAACATCCACCACGGAAATAAATAAACCAAGGATGTTTAAATATATTTGACTGTACAAAAAATAATTACATTAAATTTTTACTGTATACATATATATTCTGAAAAATATTTTCTAGAAGTTAGTAGTATTATATTATGAACGTTAGCGTTATTAAATTGTCCACGAAGTACATGCCTAAGAATATATGTAATATGATTGAATACTATATAGAACCATAACTTTCATAGCAAATCTAAAACTATTTAATTTATGAAAAATGCATATCTCACGAGATTTAGACTCAACCTTCATCTAATTAGCCAATCAATAAATATTTAATACCCGCCTTATACATGGGCAGGACAAGATTTTATTAAAAGTCTATAAATATAAAATCTTGTCATACCCATGTATAAGACGGGTATTAAATATTTATAGATTGACTAATTAGGTGAAGATTGAGTCTAAATCTCTTGAGATATGCATTTTCTAGTATTCAATCATACTTAGGCGTATACTTCGTGGACAATTTAATAACACCAATATTCATAACATAATACGACTAACTTCTAACACATGTTTTTTTTAAAATATATATACAGTCAAAATATGATTTAATTATTTTTTTGTACAATCAAATATGCTTAAATAGTCTTGGTTTATTTATTTTCGTGGTGGGTTTGTACACATGTGGAAGACCTTTTTTGAAAATTATATCAAACTTCAAAAAAATTGAAGCTCTTCATTACGCAAGAAAAGAAAATATACAGAAATATTATTACCTCCAAACTTGAACCTTTTCGTTTAATTTACAAACTTGAACTTAAATATCTGCAAACACACACGGCTGCTAGCATCAAACTAATATTTGTTAGTGCCATGTAAAATAATATTCATTGTTAAATGGTCAAACAAACTCATCGTGTACTTTTTCAAAATTCTAAATATTAGCAAAAGTAATATGAGAGGAAATATAATTATGTTATTGTGACGACCCGGCCAGTCGTCTCATGAGTTACCGCTTCGTTTCCCTCCATTTCTGCTTCTTTATGCTTCATTATCCGTGTTTTATGTGATCGAGTTGATTAGTTTGTGTTCGGAGAGGATTTTCTAAGATATGAGACACTTAGTCTCTTTTAAGAAGGTTTAAGTTGGAAAAGTCAACCGGATGTTGACTTATGTGTTAGAGGGCTCGGATGTGAGTTCCGATGGTTCGGTTAGTTTTGGGAGGTGATTTGTGACTTAGGAGCGTGATCGGAATTGGTTTTGGAGG
This sequence comes from Nicotiana attenuata, assembly GCF_001879085.1. Classification (NCBI taxonomy): domain Eukaryota; kingdom Viridiplantae; phylum Streptophyta; class Magnoliopsida; order Solanales; family Solanaceae; genus Nicotiana; species Nicotiana attenuata. The sequence goes on from NW_017671123.1 coordinate 330,194, forward strand.
TCCGGAGTAGAATTAGGCTTGAATTGGTGAAGTTGAGATTTTGGCGATTTCCTGTTGACAGGTGAGATTTTGATATAAAGGTCGGAATGGAATTCCGAGAGTTGCAATAGCTTTATTATGTCATTTTGGATGTGTGTGCAAAATTTCAGGTCATTCGGATGTGGTTTGATTGGGTTTTTGATCGAAAGCGTATTTCGGAAGTTTTTAAAAAACTTAGGCTTGAATTCGATGTGAATTGGTGGACTTGATGTTGTTTGAGGTGTTTTGATGATTGGAACAAGTTTGAATAAGGTTTTAGGATGTCTTGGTGTTTTTGGTTGAGGTCCCGGGGGCCTCGGGTGTGTTTCGGGTGGTCAATCGGACCATTTTGGTTTTTGGAAAAATTGCAGATTTTGTTCCAGCAGTTGCAGGCATTTTTGGCCTTCGCGTTCGCAAAGGGGAGCTCGCGCTCGCGAAGGGCCGGGTTTTCGTATGCTTCGCGTTCGCGAGGGTCCTGGACGCGTTCGCGAAGGCTTGTGAGGGGATTGAATCGTGTTCACGAGTGAGTATTCGCGATCGCGAAGGAGGTTTGGGTCTGAGGGGTCCGATGTCAGTTATTCATCGCGTTTGCATAGGAGCGGATGCGTTCGTGAAGGTCAAGGCGGAAGAAGCATCGCGTTCGCGACTGGCATGTCGCGTTCCTGTAAGATAAAAGTTGGTCAACACATTATAAGTTGTTTCATCCGCGATTTTGGGGCTCATTTATTGTTGATCTTTTTGAGAGATTTTTGAAGGAAACTAAAGAGGGATTCAAGGGCAATCGATTGGAGGTAAGATTTAAGAACTTAAAACTCGTTTCTGTTGTTAAATCTACCTAGAAAATCAGGGAACTTAAGCTAAAAATGGAAGAACTAGGGCTTAGGATTTTGATTTGGGGATTTGAAGGAACAATTGGGGTCGGATTTGAGAACTTTCGGTATGAATGAACTCGTGGGGAGATAAAGAATCTAATAATGTGAAAAATTCTGAGTTTCGAGAAGTGGGCCCGGGGCTCGGGTTTTGGTAATTTCGGGATTTGTGCCCGTTATTGATTGTTTTCGCTTGGGCTTCGTTCCCTTAGCATATTGTGATATATTCGTTCTGATTGTGGATAGATTCAGCATGCGTGGAGGCCGATTCGAGAGGCAAAGGCGTCGCGAGCTAGAGATTTACCCGGTTCGAGGTGAGTAATGATTGTAAATGATGTTCTGAGGGTTCGAAACCCCGGATTGCACATCGTAGTGCTATATTAAGGAGAGACACGCGCTTGATGATGAGCGTGGGGTCGTTGACTATTGGGGATTGTGACTTGGTCCGTCCCGCTTGATGATTTTACCGCGTATCTGACTGAAACTTTTTTGTTATCATCATGATTTGGGTTGATTGCCATATTCGGATTTCGTGCCAACTATTTTAACCCTTCGAGGATTTTTATCACCATTTCCTTACTGTATTGACTTATTACTTGAACTCAGTCATGCTGTTTTTCACTGTTTTACAACTCAGCCACTTTTACTCAGCTTTGAGACTTAAATGATATTTTCAAATGATGTTTTGGGCTGAGAAATATTGTTTTACTAATGCCCGAGGGGCTTGTGACGATTTTCGGATTGAGTGTGGCCGAGGGCCAAATGTGAGGATACACTGAGTGATATGGGGCCGAGGGCCTAAGATACATATATACGCCACGAGGTGGCTTGAGTGATGTGAGGACGAGAGTCGAGAGTTGATGCCATGAGATGGCTTGATATTGCGCATGGGCCGTGAGGGGCCCCTCCTGGAGTCTGTGCACCCCCAGTGAGCGCGGGTACCCATATTGATCTGAGAGTGAGCCCAAGGGGCTGATATTGTTCTGAGAGTGAGCCCGAGGAGATGATATTGTTCTGAGAATAAGCCCGAGGGGCTGATATAATTCCGAGAGTGAGCCCGAGGGGCTGATATTGTTCTGAGAGTGAGCCCGAGGGCTGGTATTGTTCCGAGATATTGCCCGAGGGGCGAACCTTTATATGTTTATTTTTCATCTTTACTTACCATTCTTACCTGATAAACTACAGTTCTGTGCCCGAGGGCGGATTCCTGTGCTTATCTGCACTAACTGTTTTTGCATTCATTTGCGTATTTGTTGAAAAGGCTATTTTTAGAGAAGCTTAAACTGAGTTAAGATGTTTTGAGAGATTTCACAGCTTCATTGCTTTCCTAAAGGATTTTATTCTGCTCCTATACAGCATGTTGATTTGCTTTACGTGATTTCTTACTGCTCAGTTTTTATTTACCTTTATTACTCGCTGAGTTGGAGTACTCACTTTACTCACTGCACCTTGTGTGCAGATTCAGGTATTTATGCACCCGGTAGTGGGTTTTCACTGATTGGAGGCAGAGTCATTGGAGTTTAGCAAGGTGGTTGCCGGCGTCCGCACCCCTGCTTTTCTTCCTCTTTATTTCATTTATCTGTACTCAGTACATTCAGACTTGTTAGTTGTAGTTAGACCGCTAGTAGATGCTCGTGACTTGTGACACCCCGGTATCGGGCTGTGTTTGGGCTGTATTCCGCACATTATAAAAATCTTTTGCTTAGTTCGTGGTTATCTACTCATACTTAGACTGTTTATTAATATTTAACTATTCTGAAAAGGCGTTATGGGTTAGTGGCTGGCCTTGTCTTCACGAGAGGCGCCATCACGACCAGATCGGGGTTTGGGTCGTGACAAGTTGGTATCAGAGCCTAGGTTACATAGGTCTCACGGGTCATAAGAAGGTTTAGTAGAGTCTCGCGGATCGGTACGGAGACGTCTGTATTTATCCTCGAGAGGTTGCAGAACCTTTAGGAAAACTCGATATTCTTGAAATTCTTATCGTGCGTCCTTGATTCAGCTTGAGATATAACTCTTTGAACTCCTTCCACGCATTTGTATGCGCGAACGAGCGCTCACTATCAGATGTGCATCGATGGCTTGTGATTCCCTGATTGAGGGGCGAGATGTGATCTCTATGTGCTGATGTGGGCCAGTCTGGAGAACTCGAGGCCGGATTTTTGTCTATAGCTTGAGCACTGAGGTGCTGATTGTGTGAGCACGTGTTTCTGGACCTATACGCTCTGTTGTGTCCCTATTAAGGGAAGTAATGACTAGATAGCTACATGATGAGTGTGATGTGACCGCGAGATGTATTCGTATGATTTGGAAGCGATGAGAAGGGTCTGCTGGAGAATAGAAGAACTATTAGGTGCTTGATTTTCGTCTTGATTCAAGTTTCAGCCCCGAGTTATGGGCGTGTGATGAATCCTTTCATGTTTCCTAGTTGGGAGTGAAGTAAATTTCATGTTGCGGTATAAGTTCAGACTCGGGAAGATTAAGTGACTGCGTAATGTTCATGACGGTGGAAGGCATACATAAATGTTAGTTTGAGGCAAAGCAGGCGGGTTATCTCCTGCGAAGTGTTCTGGAGTTGTGTGATCCTTATGTTGACGGTTAGAAGATCTCAATTACAAGTGAAATATGTGTGCTGCAATGTGAATTTGATCTGCTTAAGAGAGTGGGTTTAATTGTTACGTGAGCAAATGCGAGAGTTGCAGAAGATATGAAGTACCGGATGGTCTGTGTTCCACGAGCTTATGAAGGATTGAGTTAATCTCACTGTGGCATTATGGCAGCAATTAAGTATATGCGTTATGGGTTATTGTGTGTGTTTTGGTCTATGGCTTCGAGCCAAATGGGGGAGTTTGCTATTGATTAGCGGATCACACAGTTATGTGCTATGTTGGTTCCAATTTGAGACGTGCTGGTGAATCAGTTATGGTTTGAGGAGATTGAGCCCGAGGATGGCTCGAGTGAAGGAAGAATTTTCGACTAGGGTAAGGTTATATCATGCTTCATAGGCATTTGAGAATCACATAATGTCTTGGGTTGTTGTTGATAAAGAATGCTCGGTGCATAGGAAAGGGAGTGGCTTGGTAGCATCAAGGTAAGATTATATGCTGCAGTGTCTATAGTGCTAATGAGACACAGGGTGTTCGGTTCTTCTGATCGGGCTAATTGTGGTTTGAGTAGAGTGGGTGGCTTGCGAGAATGATTCTAATGTGTTCAAGATTCTACATATAACAATTGGAAACTAAGTTTTTATTGGAAGATGTCAAGGCTTGTGGGATTTTCTATAAATTGTGGGATTCTATGTATCAGTATCAGGAAGATAAAGGTAACGGATTTAGATTCATAGGAAGTCTCTTCAGATTACAGTATTTTTAAGGTGGTGCTTGTAGGGATATTTAAGAGAGTATTCAGCGGGTTATGAGCCTTAGGCTGTGTAGTATTATGCTTGGGTCTCGTGTGGTGAGTTTGGGTTGAGGAAATGTGATGTTATGGCAAGAAGGAGTATCAATTGAAGGTAAATCAGAAGGGAGCTCGGTTAGATGGGATAGCTTGGTAGTAGGCCAGATCGGTATGGTAAGGATATGATTAGTTCTTTGGGTGTTTGCGAAGTAATGAGTTCTACAGGTATTTCGCGGTAATGCCTTTGGGTTTTAGTGGTCTGCGTAGGTTGATTGAGTTAGGAGGATTCAGTCCTGACAGACTTGGCTTTTGTGCAAAGGAGTCGGAGAGTTCTTGTTGATTTCTACCACGGTTAGAGACGTATATTTTCTGCTGGCGTGAGGAAATGTATAGTGATTTTATTCTAGAATGTGATCAATGGAAAAGTCCTTGGTTGGTTGAGTGCATATCTGCTTGTGGCTCGGAAGGGATATGAAACTCTCATGTTATTTTAGGATGGATTGGTATATGCGGTATGTGTGGAGGTTGAGATTTGCGTGTGTAAGGTTGCGGTTACAGATAATTGGGGAGATGATCCTCAGACGATTAAGGAAATGGTATTGCTAGTTGGAGGTAATTTGGCGAGGGTATATATTTCAGAAAAAGTCAATGTGCTTAAGATGATGGTACTTCGGTTGTATTGCTGTGCTCTCTTGTTAGATCGACTACTGATATTCGAGTTTGCTTGGAGGCATAGAAGAATGTTAGAGTATCTCTCGTGGAGTGACTGGATATTAGAGATGTGGTATGTGCTCGGACGGTAGAATTTGAATCGGATATGTGACTCGTGTTCCATATAGAGTTGGAGACTGAGAGTTCCCATATTCAGGCTATGTTGTGGTTGTGGGTCGTGTGTATTGGCACTGTTCAGTGACTATCGGGGTTTGGAGACCCGAGCGGATCTTTTGTGCTGAGTATGTTAGATTTTGGATGTGATATTGGGTTCGTACTGGTTGTCTCCGTGTTGGGTTATTCTGGACTATTGCGCTATGGGCTATGCCGGAAATGCCACGGATTGAGTGGCGAGGTGCGACGGATTATGTCCTAGAAGAGTACTTTTATATTTCGAAGACCCAGCAGACGGCTGGGAAGGATTGCCTTTCTTATTTGGGCCTTCGTGATGGATGTCACTGCAGAGGCTCTACCATTGATTCAGTTCCGGTGGTGAGGGACTTTTCGAATGTGTTTCTTGTGGCAGGGCATGTCGCCGGACAAGGTTGTTAATTTCGGTATTGACTTGGTGCCGGGCACCGCATCGTATGGCACCGGCAGAGTTATAAAGGTGGGAGGAGCAGCTTCAGGCTTCCTTGATAAGGAGTTCGTTGGCAGGCCAATGTGGGTGAGTGTTCTATCTTGAGTCGGCTTGGTTGGCTCCGAATTGCATTGTTGAGGGAGGTGTTGATTCGACAAGGTTAGACAAGCCACTTACCTCGATCCGGCTCTGTCACACCTCCTTTTTTACACACCACCCCGAAGGATAATGTATAAGGGAGTTTTTCCATTTAAAGTGACATTATTCGAAATGGGATTATTTATTTATTTCTTAGAGTCGCCACTTGGGATAGGATTGCCTTTTGGTGTCCCAAGTCACCGGTTTAATTTAAATCCCAAATCGAGGAAAAATTCGACTTCCCAATTGGAGTCTGCGAACCAGAAATTCTGAATAAGGAATTCTGTTGACCCGAGGGAAGGTGTTAGGCACCCCCGGATCCCGTGGTTCTAGCACGGTCGCTTAAATTGTTATAAATGGCTAAAATTCTGATTTTATACATATTCAAACCTATAGTGCAATTTTATAAATTATTTACCGCTTTTATTTACTTTTTATGGAAGTGAACGCCGTTTAAGAGCGTGTTTTTGGATCACGTCACATGAAATGCACCCGGATCCTAAACACCTCTTATTCAGCGTTTTGGGATTTGGATTTGGGTTGCATGAAATGCGCACCCGAGTTTAGGAAAGTAACATTAAAAAAAAAACGTGCCTAAAGTGGCTAGCGCCTTATTAACTTTGCGGGAATCCACGAGAATTCGCTAAATGGCATGTCCCGAATTTCTAAAATATTTTAATAAGCATTTAATGAGGGCCCCGAAATTTATGCATTTTGTTCGGCGAGGCGCATCTCACTTTTATTTAGAGGCCAACTAAAGGAACTACGATTTTCTATTTATTTTTTGTTTCTAAAGGGACCTAATTAATTAATATTACCATTTGGGCCTCAAATTCAAGTCCGAACTTAAACAAGAGGAGAACCTCTTAATTTAAATCCGCTACCTAATTTGGAAGGCTCAAAATTGATTTGCTTTTATTTTAAAGGAAATTATCAAAATGAACAAGGACCTTCAACAATTAATTCCCATGTTTGGGCCATGTCACAAAGAGGAGGAAATCAAGGTCTAACCAAGATTGCCTGGGCCCCTAATCACTTACACTACAAATCGGGCCCGTTACCAATTCTAAAAAGTTTCTCATAATTGGGCCAAATTGAAACACCCTGCCCTGGCCCAAACAATCCAGGCAGGGATCAAGCTTAGCAACTGATAATGCTACCATCATCTCTAATTGTTTATTAAACCTTCAATCTTGTTTGTTTAACATTCCAACGCGTTCTGGAGTGAACATATAACTTGCATTTTAAAGACAAATCATAAGCTAAATATCTAAAACTACAGCTGAACGCGATTTTACTGAGATGTGCGTCAACAAAAGACTTATGCATACTATAAAACGTGATTTTCCAGTTTTGTGAGTCAATATGCTAAAACTCATGTTTAAATCTAATCCTAAATCGACAGGCTTGTCTCATACAAATTATGATTATGTGCACATATTAGTGCTACTTCCTGATTAAGACATGTAACTTAAGCTATCAATTTTTAAACAGCATGAACCTACTACCACTGAGTATCGTGCTACAACATTCTGAGATTAGAACAATCCGAAACAAATTAAAAACAGCCCAGAACAGTCCTAATTATACAAGCCATCCTAGTTAAATCCATCAACAAACATCTACAAACTGATTCCTAATACAATCACACAGCACAATCCTAATAGAGTCATGAATTAGACAACATATTAATGACATCAGGCAAGGGGGAACGAATAGCAATTTACTTCAATTGCAATGCTTGAGATCTACAAGAGGTGTACCTGGGAATTTGAACACAAAAGAAGGATAAGGAGTCAGCAGTAGTAGTCAATAATCAACAGCAATGATTCAACAACCAGCAACAGCTTTGAACTAAATTTGACCCAGGACTGATATATCAGCTGACCAGGATTAATTACAACCCATAGATCACCCAAAAATAGCTCGAATTCATCCAAAACAAATTGAAATTGATCCCAGGACACTCCAGAACAACTTCACCAATCAAAACTCGAACTAAACAATGCAAATCCACAGTACAACTTGAAGCTAAGCTAAAATTGCAATGAACAGTAGTATATTTTTTAAATTTTTGGTTTTCTATTGTTTTTGGGTTTTGTATTTTTGAATTTCGAATTGAAAACTGAAAATTATAAGAAGAATACTATTCTTGATGGCTGGGATCTCTGGGATTTCTTAGGCTGAAAGCTCTTGGAATTTTCAGAGGGTAAAACTTGTGAAACAAGGCAATGGGTGTGCCTTTTATAGGCAAAACTAGGGTAACTTTCAGATTTTGTTTTTACACCCTAAGTCCCTTATTTCAAATTTATTTTTAGCCAATTAGTCCCTCAATTCATGCCTTGTTGGCCAAGTTATACTATTCAATTTCTCAGATGCAAAATGGAACCTCAATCTAGAAAGTTCTAGGGACTTCTACTTTCAGTTGCAGCAATATTCCCTAAGTAAACTACCCTTATTGCCCCTGCATTAGTCCTAAAATTACTAACCCATGTTAACTAACCTAGCCTTTCTAACTAACCATGGTCAAACTAACAATTCTGAAAATTGATCAGCTAAAACCAAATTCAATCACAACTCTTAAATTTAAAACTAACTACTGAATTCCGGATTACAAACTACTATTATCTACTAGCAGTCAAACAAACTAAGAAATGAACAAAATCAACAAAATCAGTATGGAAAGAAAAATTCAACACTGGCAAATAAAAGAAAAATCCAAGAACAGGCAGAAGTATGAATCAGATTATCAAACTAAATTAAATCGAGAAAAATACAAACCTAGAACAGATTAACAGAAAATAATTTTAACACACAAAGAATTCAAATAACAAAAGAAGGAAAAGAAAAACTCACCTATGCACGGCTTGTGCAAAGGCTGGATATCGATTCGAACCTCGGAATAATGTTAAACGCTTGTTCTTCAAAAAGAACAAACGAAAACATTGTTTCGTGACTCGAATCCAACAACAGACTCAAGAAATTGGGGCAGCAATCGCACGATTTGAACTTCTAGGGTTCTGCCGCTCCTACGATCTAAAATTCGAGAGGTTTTGGCAACATTCGAAAGATTCTGGCTAGGGATTCGGGTAGAGGGGGGTCGGAAGAGCATATGGTGTAAATTTGGTTGGATTTGGGTGAGTTAATATTTTGGCTCGGATTTTCGATCTAAAATTCGAAAAGATTGGCAATGAATTGAAGGAAATTGTTTTGGGGGTTGGAAAGAGGAGAGGAAGATGAGTCTATGGTGTATTTTTGGGGTTGATTGGAGCTTCGCCGCCGGCGGCGACGATTTCCGGCCGGCGGCGGACGGCGGAGGGACGGTGGTGTGCGGTGGCTCAGGGCGGAGGGCGGTGGTAGATGGCGGTGGGAGACAGGGGTACGAGGAGGATGGGAAATGTTTAGGTTTAATGAAGAATTTTCGGACATTTTTATTTAAAAGCCTTGAACGAATGAGGACCGTCGGATGATGAGAAATGGACGGTCAAGATTAATTGACGCCAAAACGACGTCGTTTTTTGGGCGTCTCTGGACCGGACTGGGTTGGGGTTTTGGGCTGGACGGGTGGGGGCTGGGTTATGGATTGATTGGGCTTATGCCTATGAAACAATGGCCCAAATTGGCCAGCCCTTTTGTCTTTTATTTTAAATTCTTTTGTTTGTTTATTTTCTTCTTTTCTCTTTCTTTCTTTTTTTTTTTTTTTATTGATTTTTGTATTTTATTTTCTGATTTTATTAAATGTAAGATCGAGAATAAAGACCCAAATGGATTCAAAAATTATACTAATTGAATTTCAAAATTAAACTAATTCCTAATGTTAAAAGAAAATTTAAGACAAATACTAGAAATTAAAAGTAGAAATGCAAAGAACCATTTTTGTTATTTTCTTTATTTGTAATATTGAAATGCATACTATTTTGTAATTTTGGAATTATATCAAGTAAAATGCACACAAAAATGCAAACAAGACACAGAATCATGCAATTCAATTCCTAAAAATCCAAATAATAAAGAAAAATCCTAATTCTAAGGAATTTTGTAGGAGTAGTTTAAGCGTGGCAAAAATCACGTGCTCACAGCTGCCCCTCTTTGCTCGAAGACACGGAGGGTTTTCGGGCAAAGATAAATGAGCACTATGAAGGATTTTTGCCTTCTCAACACTCCATGAGAAGCATTTTGAAAACCGTCTGACCGAACCCTGCTTCAAAGGTTGCCTACATATCCTTGGCTATAAAGGAATCAGGTCAGTGTAGTTCTGGAATTTTTGGTAGCTGGGACTACCAGGAGCTGTGAATTTCACTGCTGTTGCTGTTGCTACTGCTTGCTGACCTCCTTATTACACCAAAAGGAAAATCAAAGCTAAGCTAGATGTGCCTAACAACTATGAGTTACAAGATTCCTATCTATAATTCTCTTGACACTTGATCTTGAGTCTTAGTGGACTTCGATCTGAATCTTGATGCTCGCAAGTTGTAGGTGTCTACTTCTTCATGCAGCACTGAGTCAAAACAGGGCCAACGGAGCTTGTGACTTCAATCAGATTTTGAGCAATCCGCGCCCTTACTTGCTTCACATTTTGAGTTCATCTTTTTTGTTCTTTTCTTCTTTTCTTGATTCTGGATTGAGATTTATTCCATTGGTCATCCCACACCTTGTGTCTTGAGGTTGACCTGCTTAGGATACCAAAACAAACAAACGAACGAAATTTTCTGCCCCAGTTTTCACTAGGAGAATTTCGTGAGTTAGTTGTGACACATATCTAATCGAATTGGGAATGTGTAAAAGGGATCCTCGATTTTTGTTCCGGGATTTGGAAAGAAAAAACTCCATGGTTTTTGTGTCGGGAGATCCTCGGTTTTGTTCCGGGATTTGGACAGAAAAAGCTCCACGGTTT